>NC_056730.1:92842496-92927496 GCF_019279795.1 Protopterus annectens | reverse complement strand
TGGGTGGCAGTGTTAGTATGGAAGGACAGATTATGTGACAAGACGATAACTTTTCACTCAGATATCACAGTGGTTCACACTCTCAAAAAACATTCTTCCAGGTCTAGGTGGGGCCACTCAGTTATCAGGCTTTTAGTTTTGTTGAGTTTACAGATTAATTTGTCAATTTTGTGAGTTCATGTCCCTGGTCATCTTAATCCTATAGCTGACAGTCTTTCCCAGTTTAAGTTTGCCAGGTTTCACTTCCTGGCCAAGCATTCGGATCCAAAGGGAACCACTGTTCCCCCCTGGAGTCTGACTAATTGCAAAAACTAGCATTATGGGTTTGAGCAAATTCTTGGGCTAGCAACACTAGGAAAGCTTACTCGTCATCTCTCCAGGTTTTCGAAACATTCTACATTTCTTTGATCCCTGGTCTAAGGCCATAGGGAGTACAGTTGTTGCTACAATTTTTAGTGGCTAGGTTCACAGTGGGGGATTCACCTAAAACTCTCAGAGTACACCTGGCCACTTTAGGATGGTTGAAGTGTTTTTTGGGCCTTCAGGCAATGTCAGGACATTGGGTTATGGGGAGGATACTTAAGGGCCTAGATAATATGCAGGGACCTTCCCACAATCCCAGAAATCCTATTGGGAGACAACTACTTCCCCTTGTTATTCAAGGTCTTTGCAGGACCATTGGTGAAGTTCACTTGTCTGTCTCTATATCTGCTTTGTTCACCTCTTTGTATGTGGATGCTTCTCCTTTACCTTTGTTGGGAGGATCTTGTCATCCACAGGGAGTTTGTTATGATTTGGTTGAAAAAGTCCAAGGCTGATCAATTTGGTAAAGGTCAGCAGGTGTGCTTTGACAAGATGAATGGGCTGGTCACTTACCCCATGCACTCCGTTAGTTTACTATTTACTATTGCCCCCTTAGAGAAAAGGTTGGGCTTGGTTTTCATGTGGGCCTCTGGCAGGCCTTTTAACCTATCAGAGATTAACGTGTTTTCAGGCAGATTTTGGCAGGTAATGCAATCCATCCACAAGGTTACTACTCCCATTCCTTTTGGATAGGTCGCAACTTAGACTTGGCCATGGAAGGGTAATCTATGCAGGTCCTTCAAAGAATGGGAAGGTGGGTCTCTGATGCCTTTCTGTAATACATCAGGCATTAATTTTTTTTTATTTCTGTTGCAGGGAAGGAGGTGATTTGGCTCTTGGGACATTCTTTTATTCAGAGAACATCCTTCCGAACCTTGGCCTGCCCAGCTGGTCACTCAAGTTCTTTTGATAGCAACTGGTGGACATTTCATTCTTTTGGTTTCCCTGGTCTTACTTGGTTACAATTTTGGGAAATATGGTATAAGTTTACAATGGAAGAAGCCTTGCCCAGCTTTGTGATAATTCACCTCAGGGGGAAATTATCTGAGTCAAGCCCCTAAGTAGATATTGTTGGGCAGAATCTTATCATATATATATGTAGGAGATGTATTAATCTTATAATATGGGCCACTTGTGCAGCTATATCCAAAAGTAGCTTTTTTGAGGTCCACCATCATCCCTAGACTGTACTGGAACTGTGGTAGAAGGCCTAGTGTCATTAAGAGAGCAAGGTGTTTTATCAACCAGAAAGTCAAGCGGGCTGCTAGCCAAACTAGTTTTCAGGTGATTGAGCACAGTGACATTGACAGATTGGAGCCTGACTTGTATGAGTTGGACAATATTTATTTAAATAGCATGGGTTTTGATTTATTTAATTTGGATATGGTTGTTGCTATTCATAACATTTTCAAAGTTTAACTTGTTTTCTTGCATAACCCAGAATTTATTTGTGAGGTCATTGATTTGGGGAGGAAAGGTATAGCATGCTGGTTTGGTGGTGGCCTTACGGCTTTACCTTTGTGTTTCCCCCTCTTCATTTTCAGTGGCCTTGGTTCTCCTCATCTTGGACCCAGATTTGACCAGTGGCCATGTCTGGGAGTATGTGGCTTGTAAGTATGAGTTAAATGGGTTTGCCACCAGGTCCAAGGTTGGAGGAATATGCACCTGGTTTTCTTTGAGGTGGCAGCTGAAACAGACGGGTGCATGTCAACTGGCTTGAGGTGGTGGTTTGTTGATATGTTGCATATGAATTACTTATGGCATCACTGTTGGTTGTCCTTGTTTGTTACATAATAAAAGGTTGCAAAGTCAGTCTGGTGTGTTTTATGACTCAGCTCAGTGGACAATGATTCTTACAGTGAAGCTCTTTGCTAGGTAATGTCAGTTTTATTACTATTTTCTGATTAAAACTTGGTTGTGCACTAACCAAAGCTGTATTTCTTCAACAGCTATGGTGGAAGAAAAACATACAATAAACAAAAGGCATGTTAATGATGCATAAACTGATGTTTTCTTTTAAGGAAATACAAGTAGTCATCAAATAATTTATTTTTAAAAGTGCGATAAACTGAGTACAATGGTACTTTATCATAGCTTATACTACTTTTATGCCACTGCGAGGACATAACTAGTAACCCTGCAAAATAAAATGAACTGTGAGTTAAAATCCTAAACATATGTCTTGATTGCTGAATACTAACCATAGTAATCTTTTCACTCTCCCTCCCAAACCATACTTCTGCCTTTCTATATGTTCTCTGACTAAATGAGGTTTACTGATGTGTTTTCCTCCACAGGGCTCCTCTGTAGTCCTCCTATGTATACCACAATAGAAAATGCAGAACAGAGCCAACTGAGTATTACTTCTTGGTACAGCTCTTAAATGCCAACCCCTTCTCTATTAAAGCTTGGCCTACTGTTCCTGTTTACTGGGTGTTGGCCCTCTTTCTCTAACAACCTTGCTCCACTTTTTCCAGCTGGCATCTCTTCACCACTGAAGAAGAATGCCTGATGTAAAGGGAGTTATAGAGGTTTACTCTCCTATGGTTCGCCTCTCTGTCTCTTTTAATTATACTCTAGTTCTGTCTCATTCATTCTTTTATTTGCTTAGGACTGCTGCCTTGGCACCTTCTCAACAAATGGAAATCTGATATTCTGCTTACATTTTTTTCAAATGAGGCTATTTGATTGGCTACGTAGAGCCTTATTAGTCAGTTCAGCAGGAAGATTAAACTGTACAAACTTGTTATCCTAAGATGTAGTTGGCAAATTCATGACATTATATCCAAAATAAATAAGTAAAATAAAATCACTTTCTACAGTAAATGGAAATCTGTTATTTTCATTTAAAAATACATAACACTAGCAGCACATGTTATAGATACATCCCTTAATTCTAAGTGAGCATCTGTAGAAACGTGCACATGCTTGCTGTTCACAGATGAGGTATCTGCTTCTTTGTATGTCTGGAACAGTGGCTGTGCATCTAAGTCCAGTTTATAAAATGATGTCTGTATTGGTGGTTTAGTAGTAGAATTTCCTCTGCCATTTGGGAGGCTCAGGTTCAATTCCCAGACAATGCAGCACAGTAATTTGGAGGCTCTGTAGTGTAGGGGTTATGAAAATGGTTCTGTAAGCCTGAGGTTCAAAATCTGGCAGTTACTGCATATATGCTCAGATGAATAATATATATATATCAGCTCACAATCTTTATCCACTTGAAATCACATAAATGTAAAACAATAAAATTAAGTGTTATCTGCAAAAAACAGTGAATAATCTCATCAGCAACAAAATGACTTAAAATGATAGTGGTGTCATCTTTAATTCACTTCAGATTTTATCAGACATTAAAACTCACTTCAGCTGTTATTCCCTTTATATTAAAAAACACGAGACTTTTTGGACCCAGTCAGAACCATAATGAGAATTCATGTCACCCCCTACTCCTGAAAATAGGTTTGTCACTTAATATTCCATTTAAAAAATGGGTACTTTGTTTTTTCCAAAGGGGATGACTATGCATTTTTTGGCATTTAGCTTGAGGCCATGGTTTTGACACCGGGTGTCTGTCTCAGTGAGACCCTTTTGGAGGATGTCTGTGTCAGCCGGAGAGTCAGGTATAGCCCCTAGTTTGCAGTTGTCTGTGAACCTGGTCAGCCATAGTCCTCCTGTGCTTGCCTGTACCTCTGAGAAGTATATGCCGAACAGGAGGGATCCTAGGACTGAGCCCTGGGGAATGCCACTTGTAACCGGTTTAGAGTCAGATCTAGCTCCCACAACTCTTACCATGTGAGTTCTGTCCGTGAGCCAGTTGGCAACGCATCTCTTGACGTAGGGGTTTATGTTTAGGCTGGTGAGCTTGTCTATAATACCTGAATGGGGAATGGTATTGAAGGCCTTTGCAAGGTCTAGGTAGGCTGTGTGGACCACCTTTCCCTTATCTATAGCCTTGGTAACTGTCTCCAAGAAGTCCATCAGGTTTAGGAGGCATGATTTGCCCTTAACAAAGCTGAACTGGGTAGGGTGCAGTGTTTGGAGGTTCTTAATGTCTCTGTTAATGAGATCCATGATGATGCACTTCATAGCTTTGCAGACCAAGCTAGTCAGACTTATAGGGCGATAGTTCCTGGGGTCCGTTGTGGCTCCACCTTTGTGGAGCAGAATAACCATTGCTGTGCGCCACTCTGTGGGCATGTAGCCTGTGGAGAGGCTGAGTTTAAACAGTGTGTTTAGGTGAGGGGTTAGTTCATCTTTGAGCTCATTTAGGACGCAGCCTGGGACACTGTCCGGTCCCATTGATGCTGTGTTTTTGGCTTTGGAAAGGGCTGTTTTAACCTGAGTGTCTGTGATTTCAGGGGCACTACATTCTTCCGGTATAGTTATGGGCCCTTTTGGGAGTGAGAGGGGGGTGAAGTTTGCACTGAACCTGTCTGCCAGGATGTTGGCTATATCGGTCAGTTCAGTGTATTTTGTGCCATTCTGCACTAACTCTGTGCAGATCTGAGAATTGCCACTTAGATTCTTGACATAGCTAAAGAATGCCTTGTGGTTATCTTTGGAGTCCATGGCAATTTTACTTTCAAAGCTCGCCTTGGATGATTTTATGAGGGAATGTAGTTTCTTGCTGATACTGATCAGGAATGTCTTTCCTTCTTGGGATTTTACTCTTTTCTGTACTAGTTTCCTCCTTCTATTGTATAGCTTGTCTATGGCAGGGGTCCACCAGACTGGTTTCCTTTTCTTTGAGGAGTGAGTCTTGGTTTTGTTTGGGATAGCACGATCCATGCATTCTTGTAGGTGCCCATAGAGTGCATTAGTAAAGGATTTTGCAGCTTGGACAGCATTATCCTTTAGCATGGGGGCTTTGAAACTTCCCACCTCGGTTTTAAGTAACGTGAAGTTTGCTTTTGCAAAGTTTTTTATGGTGGTTTCTTTGACTGGGGGTGATGGTGGAATGTGAATATCCAGAGTGATTAGTTTATGGTCAGATCTAACCAGCAAGGGGTTGACCTCTGGTGTGGAACACCGGTCGCCCATGTTGGTGATGACCAGGTCAAATATGTTGTCACCTCTGGTGGAGGTATTGACCAGTTTATCCAGGGCGTTTTGAGTTCCTAAATTCTAGGAAATGTTGGGTAAGGGAGTTTGCACTTGAGTAGTTCTCCCAGTTAATGTTTGGGTAATTGAAATCACCCAATATCAGGGTGCTTGGTAGGACCTTTATGTTTCCTAGTGTTTCCAGGAATGCAGAGTGGGGGTCCTGGGACATGGTGGGTGATCTGTAGCAAGCTATAATTTGAATAGCAGTTTTGCCCATTGTTAGTTGCACGTGGATGGTCTCTGAAGCATCGTGCTGTGCCACTCACCTGGAGGTGTGGGTATCCTTCATGAATATGGATACTCCCCCGCCTTTTGTATTTTGGTCCAGGTTTTGTGGCCGAAATGTATGGCATGAGTTGTAGCCTGGTAGTGCTTGGGTGCTCTCTGGAGCCTTAAACCAGGTTTTTCTTACTGCACATATATCGATTTTCTCCATACTGAGGAGTGCCTTGAGTGCATGCATTTTGAGGTTTAGACTTCTGGTATTGAGTAGCATTACCCTCAGTTATTTGTTCCTTGTGCCATTTACGATGGTGGGTTTGTCTTTTGATCCTTGCCTAAAAAAGGCACTATGGGGGTGGCAAGAGCCTTGGCCAGTATTCGAAAGCCTAAGGGTGATAGTTGCAAGCCGTCTCTAGTGAAGCAGCGTGGCTTGTCGAGCATGTTATCCCAGGTTGACAGACACTGGATCCCCTTTGAATGACACCAGAAGCTTAGTCAATTGTTGAAATTGATAATTTTTTTCTCTATACCGTGGTATCATTCTTGGTGAGGGCAGGATGCTACTCAGGGTCAGGGTCATACCGGCCTGGGCTACTTGATCAGAGAGGTCCTCCATGTCTCTTTTCATGTAGTCCAGGGAGGTACGGTTCAGGTCATTTACACCAACATGGACAATGACAGAGTCATATTTGTACTTGTTCTGGAGTGACCTGAGTGCTTGTGCTATGTGGCGGATCCTGGCACCCAACAGGCAGCTAACAGTAACCTTCTCCTTGTTCAGCCTAGTGAGTGGGACGTCAGTGTACCTGACTATAGCATCACCTATTACTAGTGTGTTGGGTATGTTATTTTGCCTTAAGGGCTGTGATTGTGTGGCAAACTGGTTTTGCGAAGTATGTGTTTCATAGTTTGTGTTGGGAGTGGAGGTTGCTTGGATGTCTGCTTTGGAGGTCTCTGTTGCTTTTGCAGATTTTTATTTAGAGCCTCCAAGTATGTTTTCATGTATTTATGTGTGTTTTTTGCCGGTGCTGGTTTCATAGGTCTGTGTGAGACTGGTGGTGTGATGCAAGTAATTCCCTTCTCCTCTTGACTGCCTGGTCCAGTCTTGGGTTGAGAGAGTTTAGCCTCCAGTTTGGCTGTATAATTGCATCTCTCGCATGTATTAGTGTTTGGTGGAAGGAGGAGAGGGTTGTCTGTGTACATGAGGCAATTGTAACATTGCTTCAAAATGCCCAGATTCACGAGTTGGACGGGAGAGTACACCTGAAACTGCCCTTTGGACATGCCTGGATAGGTACAGTGAACTGTTTTACTGACTGACTGGTAAGGTCGAATAGAGAACCTTGTCCTTCTCTACAGTATAGGGGGATCTAGTGCTAAGGTTTATTAGTGCTTGCTATGAGTTTTGAGCAAGTGCCGGGATGAGAAGTGAATGGTTTCTAGACAGGAAAGCCATCATGAGAATCAAAATTGTTATTCAACATAGATAGTCACTCAGGCAGAAACTATTGAACCAACCAGATGGAATATGAGGTTTTTTTTTTTTTTGGAACGACACAAACAGCAAGGGCTTTAACAATTGTGGGAGGTCAAGCAGCAGGACCAGGACATTATAATAACTGTGCATAGCTTCAGCATTCTGAATTTGTCCATAGAAGATCAAAGCAATGTCAAAATTAAGGTTTTATCAAATGGATTTACATTTTTCCTTCCAGAGAGAATAAGTCAGTGGATTTAATTTATTCATTAAAATTATATTGTACAGACTTAAATTTAAAAGTTTAGTGGAATCTGGGAGATTATGCCTTGTAATAATTAAATAATTAAAAAAAAAACAAAGTAACTCTGCACATCTTCTACGGAATGTGACTTGACTTTTGAACAAAGTGCAACAAATTGCATTTGAAATGTATTTAAGCCAGGGAGAAATACATTTTATAATCCTTCATCTATTGAATGTGACATTCTGAGTAATTTAATTTATTAAAATGCAAAAATGTGAGGTATATGAAGGCAGATAAAGAGTCAGCTATTGCAATTGTGGACCAAAAATAATATATTTTTATGGTTGGGTATTATGTTAAATGCTGTGATTAAAAATGTAGATGCACAATTTAATAGTAAAGCTTCTAAGGTTATAACTGTGAGGTAGGGCAATCTATTAATAAATTATTTGATCTGTGAGGCTATGTTTGATTTGTGTGGGGGTAAACAGTCCAATAATACCTTCTTTTTTTGGAAATACTGAAAACTCATACATATTTGGACACAGTTGTATTTAGTCCAATAGTATTTGCAACATTTTTCTAAAACAGAACTAATAGCAATTTTGACATGTATGTTGGTATCCATTACTGGATAGAATACCAGTGTATTTAAGAGACACTTCATTTTACTGAACGTTTGAGAGATATAAAAGTTGTCAGTGGAATATTGTTAACAACTGTGGACAGTAAATCACTTTACGCATTCATTCCACAGAGTAATGGTATAAATTATGGTACTGATTTTTAAATGTGAATGGACTAGTCTGATGAAGTCTCTGTGGTGGAGATGAAAGTGCTAAATCTGTCTTTTTTCATTATTTTATGTTAAATAAATAAATCATTTGGAGTTCTTTGCAACCCGTTTTGGCTGGTGGATTGATTACTACACAGAGTTTTAAGAACTTTTATGGAGGACAGCCTTTATTGTTTACTGGAAGCAGCGTCTTTTGATATATTTGTGGAGGAATTTTTTGTCTTTGGTTATTAGTATAAATTATGGTACTGATTTTTAAAAGTGAACGGACTAGTCCCACATGAGAAGATTAGATCACTTTTTACTTTATTGGGACTATTGTTAGATAAACAGTAGGTGCCATAACAATAGATACCTCATTCTAGTCCAACTCCATTCTGGAGTTTCTGCAATGCAAGAAAGACTGCCATCAATACACCACAGAGGGTTTGTCCATGGTTACTGTTGCTCTTAGTGGGGAAGAACAAATGGTCTCCCTTCAGAGACAGTGGGAGAAATAAGCCACCATTTTAAATATTTTATGCATAGCTGGATTATAATTATGGAGGATGAAGAGTGACCTGAATACTGTGACTACTGGACTCTTAGTAGCCACTGTAGAATGTATATGTAAAAACCTTTAAAGGAGATCATAACTATCACTGAGGCTGTTAGTCCTACAAATTAAAGTAATAGTATCATTGAAATAGATTGGTGGTTCAGAAGGGTGTGTATGGAAGCTCTGAGTGAGTTGACACTGTCTGGAGGGAGACTGACTAGGCACTTGAAAGTGTTCAGATGACACCTTATAAAAAGGATGGACTGCTTTGGCTGAAGATTTGATTTTTCATAGTTTACAGATATAGCTAAAGACAGGCAGAGCTGCATCAAGCAGTTTCTGGCTTCCATGAGAGATTTTCTGCTTGCAGAAGTAAGAAGCCAGTCATCTAATTAAGGAAACATCCAGGTCCTTTTTAGTTGCAGGCATGCTATGACTACTGCAATGCACTTCATGAATACCCAGAAGGGCTGTGGTGAGGCTGAAGGACAGGGCTCCATTTTAATAATGACTGGCCATGAACCAGAAGTATAGAAATCTCCTGTCTGCCTTGGCTATTTTGATGTGGAGGTAGGCATCTTGGAAATCTGCTTAACACATGCAGTCATTTGCTTTGAGAAACAGCAAAACTGATTGCACCATGACCATTCTAAAGGGGGTCTTTTTGATGTAGAGATTTAGGCTACTGAGATCGAGATTTGGTCTGAAGTGCTTGCTCTTTTTCAGTAATAAAAGAATTTCAAAGACTCGTAACCTCTCGTCTGGTGGGACCTCCTGGATGGCCCATTTTTGCTTTCCATTGGTGGCATAGTAGTGCCTGTTTTCACAGAGGTGGTACATGGGGAAATTACATTATATGGCCTCTGGATATTATCTCTCTTACCCAAGAATATTATGTGAAGGCCAACCACATGGATGAGTGGAGAGATAAATGATTCTTGACTTCCACTAGTGGTAGATAGTTTAGCAATACTTCAGGGACTCTGTGGCTATTTGTTGAGAAGGGCCCCCAGTAATACATATTCTGCAGCCCACTCTGCCCTTTTCATTGGCATCCAATTAAAGAGGTCACCTCTGCCTTGACCACCCCTGTCTGAAGTGGAATCAAAGGGTTGACTTCATGGGCTTCTAAACCATAAGGATTTGGACCCCTTCCAGTTCCTATTACAGGATCTTTGAGAGGGGTTTCAAATTTAACACATATGGCAGACAACATTTTTCCCTCATGCAAACAACGTAGCAGTCTCTCTCTTTCACTGTTGGACCAAACAAGGAGGTACCATCATAAGGAACATTTGTGAAAGTTTCCTTAAAGTTATCCCAAAAAAATCACACATCCATAGCCAGGGATGGCATCTAATAATGTTACCTGCACCACCCGCATGAACCACTCTGTCAACAACATGTGCGAAAGCTGCATGGAGAGGTTTGTCATATTTAATATTGTGCCTACAGCTGTCTCTATTATTTTTCAGGACTCCTACATGGGTGGCTTCTTTAAAAAGTCTAAAGCTGCTTCTGCTAAATCTATTTGGAAGAGATTCACACATGTGACATAATTCAATCCACTTAGGACAAAAGTGCCCAAGACAAAAGCCCACTTACACATTCTATTCATTGCCTGCATTATCAGACAGCTCTTTCTTAGTGACCTTTGCTAAGATTAAAGAAGGTCCTTTGAACCAGTGCTGGCTATCCTTAGGTAGCCCAAAACTTTTGTCTGTCTTTCTGGGAATGGGTCCGTATGAATCAGGTTCTTGCCATGCCCTTTTGGTGGCCAAATCATTGAGACACTCAGAAGGAGGGTCTATCTAAAAGTTAGAGGGTGAAAATGATATGCCTCAAATAATGCTTCCTCATCCTGAGAGGGTGGGTGAGTAGGCCATAATCCCTTCTGCCTCATCAACTCTATGGTCACACCAAATGTGGTATTCATTGGAGGGGATTGTGAAGAGCCCTCTCAGTGCTCCAACTCACTATCAGATGTGAGAGACTCCATGAGGAAGTCTGTGTGCCTCATCTTGAATGTTGCCTTCCTAGGAATGTCAGGGGAGGTAAGTCTCAGACCTGGGAAGAGTCTGAATGAAACTGTGCAGGCTGTTTGAGGGTATCTGTTCTATTATGAGCCTAGGAGGTCTGATGAACAAGCAGAAGATGTTTGCTGAGTGCTTAGGGCTGGAGTCAGCCCCATGGGAAGCTATGAAATTGCTATCATAGTGGCAGAAATCATCCTTTCCTTAGCCTCGAATGCCAACCCCGGACCTGTTGATGCCAGAGAAGAATGACATAGTGGCACAGCTGAGATCACCAAAGTGGACATAAGGGGTAATGATGAAGGAACTGTTTATACCATACACTCAGGCTGCTTTGAGGAGGAGATTGGTGCTTAGGTATTGAAGGCCAAAGTTTACAACACCACAAATAGCAACAAACTGTTTGGTGCCAAAGATAACATTGAGGACTCAGTGGCAACCCCCTGGTCCCAAGATTTGGTTGATGTTGAAAATCTTGGCATCATATTAATTGGATGAAGAACATCTGGTGCTGAGGTATGGGTATGGGTACCATTCAACTCCATCTGTGCAGGCTGTGGCTGATAACTCAGCTCCAAAGCCACTAGTACCAAAAAATTGGCAGAGGAAAGAACCAACAAAGGAGATAAGGGGCCAGCCCAATCCACCCTGGAAATAGAGGAGGATGGGAAGACACTCATATCAATCTGCATTTTCAAGACTGTCTTCATACTCTCCCAATCTAAATTACTTGTACCTTACCCCAGGTATACCATACAAATGTCATGGGTTTTCTGGGTGGAACTTGATGGCCACACTTGGCACATTTTCAGAATCTTTTTTCCTATTTGATTTTCTCCATGACTAGAGAACTGCTAGACAAATGTAACAGTAACCACAAATAGAGAAAAACAGCACACTATAACAACTGTACTGTAAAGGCGACTAACATAAAATAGAAATGTAACTAATTGCAACTAATTGTAACTGCATTCTACCTGTGTTAATATAAAAACGTTTTTATTCACTCAACAAGAGAAAGGCCAATGTGCCTAGTGCCTGTAACTAGAAGGAAGGGTGAGAGGGATAAGACATGACAAAAGTAGCCAAAAATGTTTACATGTAATGAGAAACACTTAAAGGGAAAAGGGGGAGGCTTAACCCCCCAAAAAAACTACATAATACAGTTTGAAAAGGAATACTTAGTAGATCAAAGATTCCATCTAATAGCAATGGCAGTTAACCAGACCTGAGGGAACTAGATAGGCAGGTGTGATTATGCGACAAAAAAATCTTAGAGGAGCATAAGGTGAAGTGCTTTAGTATGGCTGGATCAGAAATGACAAGTGAATCAAAACCCTTCAGTTGGATCAGAGAGACAGGAAGAACAGAATCAACTTTTTTATTTTTCGTGGTTGTTATTGCAAGCAAGTTAAAGGTATGGTAATAGGGCAGTAATGGCCATCAGATTTGCTGACCTTATGATGGCTAGATTGGAACAGTTATCTTTAAACACCAATGAGCATGTGACATAAATAATCTTTTACAAGTATTTCAATGACACTTTTATTTAAAATGGATAAAAAGAAAAAAAATATTTAAATGATATGACAGATGTTTTTCAGCTAAAGTAACTTCAAAAAGGCTCAGTTTTTCGAATGTAGAAATGTATGAGGTAGATATTAATGATAAATTGTTTACTAAGATATACAAAACATTTTGCAAGAATAATAGTTATTTGCATTAAAATAGTGCCCACCCTTTTTTAATGAAAGGTAGTCTGCTAGATTCAAGAAACTCCGTGTAGGGTTCATGTAAAGCCTACAAGGAATGCTTCTGTGTACAGGAAGTTGTGCCTGTGGCAGTGCCACACAATGCATATTAATGAAGCATGGCATGCTTAAACAAGGCTTTGTGGTGTTTTCTGGCCATGAAACCTCTTCGGGAATGCGGATAGCATCTCCATATAAGGTTGCTCTCTGCTAAATCTTGATTGTACTCAGTGACTGAGTGACAGCATGGCGATCGCTTTCCCTTGTTCAAAATTTGGCAGGATCCCAAACACATTTAAATTGAGAAAAATTGTACAAGGGACCCTCCTGTAGATATGTCATTCTGCATTGATTAATTTTATATATTTTATCGTTTTTCATTTCTCTCTTTCTTTTTTCGCATTTTTGCATGATGCTTAGCTTGTTTGCACATTCTGCATTTTTTATTTTTTGTTTTCACATGTTTGCATGATGCTTACCTCATTTGTGTGACTGGACCACCCATGTATCAGACATGCTCCAGAAAGCCAAAAATAATGCTATTAACTAGGGAATACATAGATTAACAAATAATTATGTAACTGACATAATATTACTGTGTTAGTCCTAAGTCATATAAATATTATATAAGCTACACTAGGTCAACTTCTCTAAGTGAGAGTGACTATAATGTGAATTGGAACAACATGGCATACACTGTATTCAAACCCTGGACCATATGGATGTTAGTTCTGCACTGACAGCTATTGCCACAAGATAGTTGTGAAATCCTTTCTCTGTGTGTCAATTCATTGTTAAGTACTGCAATGTCACAACACTAAAACAAAGACTGTACACCTTGTACTTGAAACCATGACCGTCTAAACTTCAGACCTAGACTTAACACCTGCTGCCACAGAGTAAGTTACAAAGCATCCCCTAAGTTAGTATTCATTGTTAAGTTCTCCCTGTTAACAGCAGCGCAGCGGCACTTAGCGTGTTTGTGCGATGCATCATACATTAATAGAAAGCATCAGTTTCTATTTTTGGCTGTCTGGGTCCTGTCTGCCACCTGGGTGGTCCAGCCGTCCATTTTGTGCAATGCTGCTCTACACATAAAACTGATTAGCCTAGCTAAACCTGTTTGTGCTAAGCGGCACATCACGCAAACAATGCCGCTCCATCACACTATCATTAAAGTTAGACAGAAGGATAAAAAAGAGAAATACAGTTTGATACTACACCGGAGGTATGTCTGCAGAGGTCTGGATTTCAATGCACCTTCAGAAAACAAGATGGGTGCCTTATCCCTGTTTGCCACACAAACAGCTTGTCAGCAAACAACTTTTAAGTTATCCATCACATATCAATCTTCCACAATGTATTTTAACTGATATCAAGCCATCAGCTGTTATTTATATATGTATTATATGAAATAGATTTGGATGTGCTGCACTTAGTGATTACACAACCTGTTAGGACTATTGCTTGAAATTATAGCAATCAGTGTTGCTTGGCCATTCAGACATTATCTGATCAGTGTTCAGAGATATGCAGTGTGAAAGCCTTTCTACCTCATTTACCTTACACTGTGTGTGCGTATATTAACTGGGAATAGTATGCTATGCAGTTTTCAGCAAATTAAGAACAGGTTGAATGGCACAAAATAGCATACACTGGTCTTTTGGTGGTGGGAGCAAAGGTGAATTCCTGTTATGGCACATGCAAGGGTGCACTGTTATTTCAAGGTGGGTGGGCCAGGCTGAGGTCACATTATGGCACAACTTCTCTAGTAAATATGCTCCATTACAAACATGCTGCTAAACTGAGGCCATACATTGATCACCAGTACTTTGGAGACTTATGAATGTGTGAATCTTGCATGGCTGAAGACTACTACCTTTTAATAGACACACAAGTGAGATAACTCTCGGCTCTCACTTGACTTTCTGTACACATCTCCCACCTTTTACCTGTTTACTGTACCATGTGATGAAATACAAGTACATACCATAATAGTATTATACATTACAGTGCATGTTCAGGACTTACCTTGTAAATGCCGTGTCTGTACTCCAGACTTTGTGAAATCCTTAGGAAAGAACAGCATGGAGTCTGCATGGATGCTTTATATCTTGTTGAATAGCTTCATAAGATTGGTTGATTAGCATGCAGTTCACCTACTTATGCAGTAATTAGCATCTCTGGAGCACAGCATAGACAGATGCAATCCATTAATAACGTACTCCATTATAAAAAGGCAAATGTATAGCTAACAAACTGATGTTGAGGAGAGTTAGTACATTGTTTAACTCACGAAGACAACCATATTACTTCACAGTATAGCTCAACAGAGGAGTATTGCACTTCAGCAGGGATGTTCCCATTTTATTACGTACATAATGCATATGCTGGAATGTAGTTAAGAATAAATGTGAATCAATGGCTTTCACACTTTAACCTGTATGCATTACTTAGAAGTGTATTGATGGCATGGCCTCAATTGTCAAGCCATTTCACACATACACAGCACTGAGAATACCTGAAAAGAGAATGCTGTGTTATAAATATGTACACATGGTACATGGACAGGTCCTTTGATGGCACTTTTACCATTTCAAAGATGTTTTGTTAGTAGATTGGGACCTTAACCTGTCATTTTGTTTGAGGAGAGAAAGAATAAGTTAGTGCTAGGGCACTAACTAGCCTGGACTGTTATTTTGGGTGGGTGAGCATATTTTACTTACTGCTATGGCACAAACAAGGATAAGTTTCTCTTGTTAGTCTCCTTGTTTTGTATCCTCCATCTTGCTATTTTTTTGAAATATGCAGACTCTTTCATGTTTATCCAGGGGGGAATGCTGACAGCCTTTCTTTACTGCTTTACCTCTAAACAGTTATTTTGTAGTTATGTGATCCTCATATGTATTATCATTCTTTTGTCTTTTAGGACACAATATGTCTGCTCATCATAGGCCCCCATTTACAAATGCAGAGAATAATCTGACAATTGATGATTTAAGGCAACATGCTGCGATGCTGCTGCCCAGGGGGCGGGCCAATATGGCTGAGTGTACATTCCTCTGGGATAAATTAGTGGTCAACATTAACATTACTGGGAGACACAGTTGCACATATGAGCAGTTGCATCACAGAGCCACAGACATGGTAACTGATGCATGTAGGCATGCAGCTGTATTTGCAGTGGCATGCGATCAAGTCACAAGTAGATAACCTACTGCAGAATCCCCACTCAGTGCCAGTGAGGATTTCCTGGTGAACATTGCCACCCAGGAGAGCTTCCAGCAACCCATGGCACAGTACGTTCTGGATGTGGGCGCAACTTCTGCATCCCAAAACGAGCTTCCAGGCATGTTTTGTTAGGTGATAATTAGAATAGTGTGGCATAGTGCAATACATTAAGTAATGTATATGTCTGTGTCAGTTGTTTGCTTGGTGGTTGGATTTAGGATTGCTACAGTTATGTGCTTAATTTGAAGTTGTCAGCTACGTTCTTGTTTGCATTTGAGGTACTGCAGATATAGAGGTGCAAATATATTACCCCCTGTTTTACTGTTAAATGTGATGATGTTGCCATAACCTGTTGCTTTACTTATTTCAGGACTGTCACAAATACAGAGATGCAGGCCTCTTACAGATGGTAAACCTAATACATTTATGTCAGCACTGTAGATAATTTCAAGATATCTCATAATGTGTCCTCTCAGGCCTGTTGGATGTATTGCTGTACTATCTGCAATAGTGACAGCAGTGTACTTGTTTTAGCACATATTGCAGCATAGTAGTGCAGGTATTAATGTATTCCTGTGTTTCTCCCTTTTTATCACAGGTGAGCATGACAGTGGGAATGTTGGCACTCTGACACCTGATGTCACTGTCTCAACAGACACTGATGATGATGTTGGGCAAATTGAGACACAGTTGGAGGGTGTAGAGGCTGAATCTGGTACAGAGGTTGACATCCAGTGACCCCCTTATTTTTCCCTTGACACAGACAGTGGGCCTACACCAACCCAGTCCACTGAGGCCAGAGATACTGGACAGGTTGAGGATGAGGACATTAATCAGGGGAGTGTGGCTACTGTGGCTTCAGTGCCTGTTGAATTTGTCCATAGCCAAAGTTTTGGCAAAGTGTCATATAGGAGGGGTTGATAGGGGTGCCCAGAAGAGGCCTGCTGTTCCTCATCCACCCTGGTGCAGGTATCTCTTCTCGTGTCACTCAATGGATGTTTAGGGCCATCATGGATGCACAGGCATGTTCTGAAAGGTGCTCCAGACAAATGGTCAGCATTCTAGATGTGGCACAGTCTGACATCCGTAAATGCCTTCACCATGTGGGCAATTCAGTGGATTGGTTGAATGACACATTGGAACACGGAGTGTCTTTTATGGAACAAAGAGTTTATATCCTGGACCATGCAGTGTCCGTGATGAGATGTCTGCTGAGAGGGGGACGTTGTCCACATAGGTGTAGTTCAGTCACACCATCTGCTTCTAGCCAATGTGGCCATGCCTGATCATGCTCCTATAGTGGCAGTACTTCCTCTGCTCCATCAGATAGTATGCTGTCCACACCCAAACATGATAGGCTGTGGGGTTGTGGTCCTTGGCATTCCCATGAAGGGAGCATGTCCAGCAGAAAGCAGTCACATTCAGGTAGTAGCACTGCATATGAACTTGGGTGTGGAGGTGCCGGTGCATCTCCTGGCAGAGCCAGGTCTTGTGGTCAGGGGCAACAACAATGAACTGAGAACTCTACCATGCACAGCTCATACCTGTCCAATATACCATGATGTAGAGCTAGCATGGAGCTTGGCTATTTTCGTGCACACTGTCACACACCACTTTCAGATGGAGGACCCCTACAGACACAAACACAACAGTTATATGGTTCAGCCTGCCTGCTTCCCCATTCTTACTCAGACACTCAACAACTTTTGCATCCTGCCCCGCCCCCCACAACACACTGTGCAAGTGATGATAACTGTGCCATATCATGGATTTATCTCTTTTGGATTGAGGAAAGCTACAGCTTTGTGTCTGATGCACAGAATGCTTAGCTACATTAGTGCTTAGTATATCTACATTTGTGCTGTTTAAATGATAATTGTACCTGTGAGTTAAATTTGTCTTGCCAAGATGTACAATGGATAGCATCATCATTTCACTACTCTATTTTGCATTCTCTTGTAAGGGTTGTGAAGTCAACAACTGCAATGTGTCATTAATTTCTTACCGTTCTCTTTAATGATTATCCAGTACAAATGTATGGTGCACATCATAAGTCAGGCCATCACATTCAGATTTCTGGATTGCATGACAACACTGTAGTATAATCTCATAAGAACAGTACAGTATCATGCTCTCTATTGCATGTAGCTCACCAGAAACATGAATATGCAGGACACCCCACAGGGCTTTCTCATCAAGTAACACAGATCCTACAAACCATGCCATGATGTATGCGTACAGATTAAAACACATATCACTTTAATCTGTCTTGCATCACATGATGTGATGTCTGCCTGACATCCAGGCCACTGTTTTATCATGCCCTGGTGAGATACATCCATATACAATACCCTGATATAGCCAGTGACATCAGCATTGTCTGTTGAGCATATAGGAATAACAAGTGTCCCATCTGCTGGTATAAAATGCTGTCGGTAATATCAAGTTGCATCTGACTCACACACACACACACACACACACACACACACACACACACACACACACACACACACACACACACACACACACACACACACACACACACAGACACACACAGTTGACTGCAGTGAGAATAGAATCCTTAACTATGTAAGTACACAGGTGCCAGAACACTGAACGTAACACACGCGCCATGTCACAAGTCTAACTTGTAGTGTGTCAGACCCTTTATAGCTGATGACATCAGCAGTGTCTGTTGAGGACAAGATATATGTCCCACGTACTGGTGTAAAATGCTCTCCGTAATATCAAGTTAATGCTCACTCACACAGAGAGAGAGATACAGACACAGTTGACTGCAGTGAGAATAGAGCCCCTACCTCTCTAAATACACAAACTACAGAATACTGAACATAACACACATGCCACGGCACAAGTTTAAGTTGTAGTGTGTCAGACAACCCTTTACAGCTGATGACATCAGCAGTGTCTGTTGAGGGCAAGATATGTGACCACCTGCTGGTATAAAACATTGTCTGTAATATCAAGTTACATCTCACTCACACACCTATTTAGCTGCAGAGAGATTAGATCCCCTACCTATCTAAGCAGGCAGACCACAGAACACACTACATAATGCACATGCCATGGCACAAGTATGACTTATACAGGAGTGCAGGTGAACTTATAGTAGATGACATCAGCAGGGCCTGTGAGAGACAACAGGTTGGGAGGCTGGTATGGAATGAATGTGTAGGAATAAGCAGCTATCAAAAAATGGTAAGCCATGCCATTGGAGAAGTAACTGTGGGATAGCACTTATATTCTACTGACTAGAAACAGAGACCTACACACACACACACACACACACACACACACACACACACACACACACACACACACACACACACACACACACACACACACACTCAAGTGAAGTGAGAACAGAAGCCCTATCTATCTAAGTACACAGACTACAGAATACAGTGCTTAATACATGCAGCACAGAACAAGTCCAACTTATACAGGAGTGCAGGTAAACGTATAGTAGATGACATCAGCAGGCTATGTGAGGAACAACAGCTTGGGTGGCCTGCATAGACACATAGGGTCATAGTATGATATGAGGCTAATAGCCTAATAGCACTAGGCTCTTAGAAGCCTAGCTGTATAACAACACAAGTACCCTTAATGAGCATATTTGGATGTTTGAGTTTAGCAGAGCAAGGTTGTGAGCACCACCAACTGGCACTGTCCATGAGGGAGCACGCAACATTATAAATTATACTTTGTTGTGTGGTTGATATGTGTGTAGAAAAAAATAAACTGAGACCTCAGGGTTGTAATGCTTGTGGGTATGTGGTCAACACATGGACTGAAATCTGACAGCATCATATATACATTTCCATAGCACATTAGGCCATACCTCTCAACCTTTTATAACAAGAAATCTGTACAAAGACATACATATTGGGTTGAAAGGGATCAAACATAGGGACACATTTTGCATACTGCTTTTACAAACTTATACAACTGATAGAATAACATGTTTTGCATTAATGTGAACTGTCTGAATGGTAGGAGTTTTGAAATTCAAATGTCTGTCACTGTTTTCTGACCTCAGTACTCAAGTATTTTCAAATTATTTGCCACAAAACCAACTTTTTATGAGGAGCAGGGCAAAAATGTGATGCAAAAATCAGGACATTCTACAAAAATCTAAACAGTTGAAAGGTATGCATCGGGCAGCAGATTTGCGCTATGGTTAGCTAAGTGTACACACATGCGAGATACAGCTATTTGTGCATAGGTAAGCAGTGCACAAATGCAAGCCACATTGCTAATGTGTGACAGTTACTCCATGCCAAGTTTTCATGATGGCCAAAAGCATTTATTGAATGTATCCAGTTTCTGTGTCTGCCTGTCAGCCTCTTAGGTGGTCCAGTTTCAGCAATGCCATGCTTTGCTCAAGCAACATAAGCATAGCCAAACCAGCAGTTTTTTTGTTTTTGCGCTATGTGGTGCATCACAAAACCAGTGAAATAAAAAAAAGGTAGGAAAACAAATGGAAAGGGAGAAAAACGTGAACTGAGCAAGAGCAAGGTATGACACACACACTACAAAATGATACTACACATCAGATATTTCTACATAATTCAGGATTTAAACTCTCACACAACTGCAGATTCAGAAAACAGGATGGATGCCTTCACCCTCTTTGCCACACAAACAGCTTTGCAGCAAAGAAATGAAGTCATTGTTCATACAAACAAATGCATCAGAATGTACACTGCTATGAGATCTTTATCTGTGACTTGCACTTTTAACCCTCTTTATTATATTTGGACGTAGTGCACTTACTGATCACACATCCTGTTAGGATTCTGCTTGCAAATATACAGCTTTGTCTTACTTGTCTGTGTTTAATGGTACTTCATTAGTTATCTGACCAGTACAGTGAGGCATTCAAGTGTGCAAGGCATTCAATATCCTTGGCCTTAAAATGTCTGTGGATATTAACTGGGAGTTATATGATATGCATTTGCTAGCAAGTGAAGGGCAGTTTGGATGGAGCAAACAGCCATATACTGTTTTTTGTGGGACCATTGCTGAGTTACTGTGATAGCACAAGCAAAACTACACTGCTCTTGTGGGGGGAGCTCATGTACTGTTATGTCACAAACAAGCATAGCCTGTTCTTTTGTCAGTAAGTAAAGTTGTTACTGCTATGGCACAAACAAGGATATGATGCTCTTGTTACTCTCCTTATTCTGCTTCCTGCCTGTTACATGATCTTGGGAAGGGTTGTGAAGTCAAAACCTGCAAGGTGTATCATTACTGCCTAACTTCTCTCTTTATGGATTTTCCAGTACAAAGGTGTGATGCAAAAATAAGGCCATGTAGTGAGCATCAGTAGGTAGGGCTGTGTGAATCTTTGAAACCTGAGGCCTACTAATTACTAATGGACACATATGAGTAAAGTAAAGGTGTCTCTTTTGTCACATGTTAAAGTACTTTTTGCACAAATCCACAGCACTATTTACTTAATTACTGTTCCAACCCACTAAATACAAGGATATGCCATAATATCATTCAAAAACTACACTCTAGGTTCAGAACTTACCTTGTAATTACCTTGCAAATACAGCAGTGGATACATTTTTAGTTCAGGGCTGACTCTGTCTGATGCAAGCAGCACACAGCCAATACATGGGGAGGTATAGGTTGTGTGAGTTGCCTGGCATCAATTTTACTACATGTGTGAGTAGAAGAAAGGTATTAGGTACTTAGGTGGTCAGTGAATGTGCTATGTGTTGTCTTTTAGCTAAAACAAGGGCATACTGGCACACCTACATCTTCTTGCAGGTATAGCAGTTGTTGGTTCCCCCTCTGATCCCTCCTCTGACTGTGGTGACCTAGGCACTGGTGGGGGGATGCGTGTCCCTTCCCCTAGATGATCCTGCTGCAGCTGTTTCCACAACATCAGAATGTGTAGCATAGCACATACTGTGAAGACTTGTGCACATGTCTCTGGATTATACTGCAGAGGTCCACCAGATGTATCTAAGCACTGGAACTATGACTTCAACAGCCCAGACACACTCTCTGTGATGTTTCTGGTTTGAGTGTGTGTCTCATTATGGTGTTCTTCCATGGGTATGTGTGCACTTCTGATGGGTGTTATCATCCACAGTTCTAGTGCATAACCAGCATCCCCCTGTAAATGGCCCTATGGGATGTGTCCCATAGCAAACATATGATACAGCTGTGATGTGTGCCAGATATGGGAGTCATGATAACTGCCAGGGTTGCCAGCACACACATTCAAGATTATTCCCTTGGCAGTTGATGGAGTGGTACCCCTTGTGGTTCATGTAGATTCTACCCTGCTCACCAGGTGGGGCCTTGATGTGTACATGAGTGCAATCTAGGCACCCAGTACTTCAGGGTAGTGCACTACAGAGAAGAACTGTTGCATATTGCTAGTCCTCTCGTCAGATGGGGAAAACATATGCGCTCACTAGCATGTATGACTGTCTCATCCAGGAATTGGTGGAGGATTCTGGATGCTGATGCCTGTGACACATTCATCCTGTCCCCAGTTGGTCTTTGAATAGTACCTGTAGTTAAGATTCTAAGAGCTAAACATTCCTTAGTTTCCACTGGGATGGGTTCCCCCTCAGTTGTCTCTGGATCTGAGTTGAGGGTGGTGGAGGTCACAAGAGTTCTTGTAATGTGTCCCTGTCCAGCCTGTAGCGCTCTACAATCTCCAGGTTATGTAGCATCTGATATGTTACCCTGGGCATGAACACTCTTCTCCTTCTCAGCCTAGGCCTATTGTCACTAGCACCAGCAGCATTGACTTCAGCCTGTAGCACATACATATGTAGCAAAGCTGTAGTAGCCCCTACTGTGTTAAAATTTCCTTTTGTGCACTCCAGTAATATTGAAGTATTTAGGAAAAGCAAGAATGAAGGTTACATGGATGCTTTATTGCCCTACACATACATGTGGTACCATAGGACTATTTACCTAACAAGCACAACAAAAGCTGCTATTCATTCCTCCATTTCCTGTGGGTGAGCTATGTGAACCATTGCACAAACGAGAATATAAAAAATGTGCAATAATTATTTGAAATGGACAGAGAAAGCATAATTCTGAGGATGACACAAAACTTGTGATTTGTGTATAGCTTACATGCAATTTCACCCTCCACAGACTGACCTGTACAACTTTGAAAGTGTAACGTGACACCCCCCCAGTGTCATCACTCACTGTTGACATCCATCGAAAACAAAAACTCTGTGGAAGTGCCTACACAAAGTGAACATCCCTACAGGGTTCCTCTTTTTTGGGATTCAGCAATTCCAATGAGTTTTTACCTAATATGTATCTTCACTGTGCTGACAGCCTGGAATCTACATATCATGCCAGCAGAGAAAATGCACGACAGCACAATGTTGTAAACACAAGCGAGGCTATTACTTTACCCATATATCGTCTACATACTACATATGCTTACAGTACAATATGGTACTCTGTTTCAGGATGTTTAAATGTTCTATCAACCTGCATTACTTACAATTATATTTTCTTTTGGAGGTGGGGAAGCAAAGGTGCATTTATGTCATGGCCCTTAAAAATGTATTTTTTATTTTGTAACTCTGATATTCTAGCATCCACAGTATGTAATTAGGTCATAATATGTGTGGGGTTACATGTTGAGGTCAGTTCTGTACAAATTTTAAGAGCTTTTATTTGCTCTTGTTTCCATGTAGACTCCTTTCTGTGGCTGTATTTGAAAAGTTTCGGAGTATATGGGCAACAGGAACACAAGAGTCTACACAGTTTGCTTACAGCTTGTTAGATTGCTCCACCTTGTTGGTTGGCTGAATTAGCATAAAATTCAGTGACTTATGCTGACATTTGCATTATTTATTTATTTATTTGTTATTTTATTTATTTTACATTTGTTAACCGGGGGTGTCTGACTGAGCCGAAAAGGCCCTTTTTCATTAGAGGCCCGGGGAGAAAAGCTCCACAAAGAAAAATTACAGGCACATTTAGTTATTTAGACATGATCAGTGTACACACAAATTACAAGAGACATGTTTTCACAGTGGTATGTGGCACATAAACAGTTACAGTGGAGAGAACAAACAAAAAAATATTAATTTTAAAAATAAAGGCAATTAATAGATTTGTGGTGTACAGCTGAAATTTGGACCATAGGTAGAATACACACATAGTACACAGGTACAGTACATACATTGTAGATTAGCCAGTGTTTGTGAGTAAGATTGAAAACTATTATCAAGTGCTCTAGATTTAGTATGTATATGTTATCCGCTTTCACTAGCCTGGGGAGCAATCATGGCACTGCCAACTTTGCTTGAGATGTTGCCTGATGCGGTCTTTAAAGGAGGCTTTGGATGATGTGTTTTGAATGCTAGTAGGGACAGAGTTCCATTTTTTAGCCACTGAACTACTATATAGTGCATCTCCAAAGCTATTGTAGCTGTTGGTGACTTCTAGCAGTAGTTTGCTTGATGATCTAAAAGGCCTTTTGGCTGAGTGATGTTGTACTAGGTTTTTGAGGGCAGGACACTTATTGGGGAGGTAATAGATAGAATGACAGAGGCAGAGCTGATTGTAGGTTAGAAGGTTGGGCAGTTCAAGCCAGTGGAGCTGTCTCAAAGCAGTACAGTGATGAGTTCTATATAAGCAATTTGCAGCAAAGCGGGCAATTCTGTTATAGCAGGCTTCCATTTTGCTTAGTTCAGTTTTGTTGAGATTAGTCAGAATGGGAGATGCATAGAGTAGGGTGGATAGAAGTTGGGAGTGAGCAATGGCTGATCTTGTGTTGTTGGTAAGAAATGGTTTGATATGGTAGAGTGACCCCAGTTTGGCATGTACTTTTTTAATAGTTAAGTTGAGATGACTATCATATTTTAGGTGGGAGTCTATGGTTATTCCCAATAGCTTAGCCTGTGCCACTGGAGCAATTGGAGTAGCGTTTCTGGAGTAGATAGTGAATTGACTGTTAGTGTTTTTGTTAGAACTGGTTACAATCACAAGCTGAGTTTTCTTTGGATTGAGGATAAGTTGGGCTTTGGTAAGGTAGTTTTCAACGTCAGAGAATACTAGTTGAGTTGTTTGCAGGAGGGTGGGAATGTTTTGGGCAGCACAGATTAAGGTAGTGTCATCTGCATACTGAATTATAGATGCATGCTGTGTGGAGGTATGGAGGTCATTTGTGAAGACTGTGAATAGTAGTGGTCCTAAGATAGAACCCTGTGGGACTCCTATAGTTATGGGCAGCTGAGGAGAGAATTTTCCCATTTCACAGCTTGGTACCTGTCAGTTAAGTAGCTTTGGAACTAGGTAAGAGTGGAATTTGATAGATGATATTGGTTTAGTTTGTTTAGCAGGATTTGTTGTGAGACTGTGTCAAATACTTTGGACATATCCAAAAAAAGAGTTGACACTTGTAGGCATTCATTTTTGAGACGGTTTACTGTGTCTGTTAAGCAGAGGAGGGCTGTAGTGGTACTATGGGCAGGTCTGAAACCATGCTGAGTAGGTGACATGATGTTGCTGTCTAGGAGATAGTTTAGCATCTGGGTATGGATGCATTTTTCTAGGATTTTGGCCGGGGGGAGAGTAAAGCAATGGGTCTGTAGTTATTAAGTTCAGTGGAGGTCCAGCCTTTATGTATAGGTGTAACATAGGATATTTTCCAGAGTTTGGGCACGTAGATTTCAACAATTGATCTGTTTATGAGAGTGGAGACTGGGATAGCAATAGCATCTGCTGTGAGTTTCAAGAAATACCTGGGGAGTAGGTCGGCTGCTGCTGATGAGGTTTTTAGCTTGGAAAGCATGCTTTTGATTTAAGTGGTGGAAACTGTTTTGAGGGTAAAGCTTGTATTAGTGTTATTTGTGGTGGGGGGGGATAGTGAGGAAGGAACTGTCCTGTAATACTAAGGATAGAATTGAGCTCACAAAGTGGGAGTTGAATTGTGTTTCGATGGGAACTTTAGTGTCAGGTGTGGTTGGATTGGGGGTAGCCTTTTGGGTGGATTTCAGTAGCTGGTTTACATCTTTCCAAAATTTTTGCGGGTTGTGTTGGTATTTAGTTTGTACTGTTGTGTAGTAGGATTTTTTGTCCAGCCTAATGCATTTTTTTGCACGGTTGGGCAGTTCTTGGTACAAAAGTTTCCCTATTTGCATGTGAGTGTGTGCTGCTACACGGACTTTAATGAATCTAATACTTCCTGCAGTCATGTGCGCGTCACGCTGCGACACACATACGGTAATAATTAGTGTGTAGGCTTTCATGAATCTCCACCCAGTATAGAACAAGAACATTTAATAAGAACACCAAAAAATCAACAACTTATGATAATTTGTTTGAGATGGAAAATATGAAACATTTAGAATAATTTGTGAAATGGGAATATGATAAAAAGTTTATTTTGTTGAAATTACAAATAGTAAAAGGCCAACAAAACAAATGTAAACCATCTACAACCAAAACAGTTACACATGAAGATACTGTTGAAATTTCAGTTTCTGAGAGTAAATCAAAAATGATATCAGAAATAAATGAGGATACAAAGTTGTAACAGAGATTGCAAGTAATAATTGCAAATTATTGGCAATGAATGAACAGGTGTTTAAGGTGGTAAAAGAACCACTTTTTACTATAAGGAGGGAATAATTTAGAAATATGGCATGATGGTGACATGTTAAGATAGTTTATGATCAGAGACGTGACACTTTCCATGTGTAATATGTTCAGTGTATTGCTACAGTTATGCATAGAGGGCATACTGGTGTAATGGGCATTACACGTCATACCGAAAATATGTTTTATGTGTCAAGTTGTAATTTTTGTCAGGCATTCAAATAAAGACAAGACTGTATTGAAGTTGAGGCAAAGGAGCAGTGATCATGTGAATTCAGTGAAGAGACAGGAAGATTATAATGCTTCATATTGTCATCAGACAATTTCTGGAAATTAAAAACAAACCTTTTCATATGTTGGAAAAGGTAGCAGTAAGTAGAAGAGTATGGGATTTGGAATTATAACTGAGTAAATAAAAATTATATTGGCAAATTTTGTTAGCATCAAATCAGTATTCAGGATTAAATGGAATACTATATATCAAACTTGTTTTGAGAGGTAGAAAATTGAACTAGAACTATCTTAAGGTTTTAATAGACTGAAAAAAAAAATCACATTTTGTATATAAGGGGAATAACATTAATTTTAATGTCTCTTGAAGTTTGCAGTGAATTAAAGACAAACGTGACAATATTTTCACTGTTTCGGTTGTTGAAGTTCTTTGTTATTTCTTTCTTTTTTTTTGTAGCTAAAACATTTTATTGTATATGGCAGGGCTAGCCACCAGGTGGTGTAAACCTTGGCTTTAGATGACTGTCACTGTTGAAGTGACATCCCAACCCCATGTGCAAAAATGTGAAAAAGGGGTTGTAGCTGGATGGATGGATATACCCACACTCACACACATATGTATATACAGACACACACTCACACACACACACACACACACACACACACACACACACACACACACACACACATATATATATATATATATATATATATATATATATACATACATATGTGTGTCTATGTGTGTGTGTGTGTGTGTGTGTGTGTGTGTCTTACTAATATGGCTATACCAGTTTATACTGGTTTTAGTACAGCTTAAATGCATCTCTAGAAAGAATCTTTGTTTTTCATCTGAAAGGTTTGTTTGTTTGTTTTTTCTGGCTATTAAGCAGTTATTTTGTTTCTGACTGTTTCTAGCAAGGCTGGTTATATAAGAACTTCTTTCGATAAGGTTGTTGGCAAACAAATTCCATAACATGGCTTTTTGTACTTGTGTATACAGTTTATGTTGCCATGTTACAAATTATATTTTTAATGTGTTTGCTTCCACATGCTTGGCTTGATTATATCACAACATATGTTTCTTTGGATAGGACCAAGTAGTGTAATTTATAAATATCTTCAAAAAAACTAGGGAAATATCTCAGGATTGAGTTTGCTGAAATTATATTTGTTGATGTGTTATGAAACCTATGCCAAGTTATTCTGGTACTATAAAGTTGCAGGTGAGGGTAAGAAGAACTTGAACTATTTCTATACAGGGGACATTTTCCAAGGTGTAATTCATGGCTTCTATTGCCTATAACAAATCAATCAAAAATTATCTCCAAGTCTGTACAAAAATGATTATATAGCATTACATCTGTCAGTCGTTGTGCTGACTTGTTGGAAGGTGTCATTAGCTTTGTTTCCCCTGCTTCTGAGTTGGAATATTGCCTTCAAATGTGTCTGCTAGGTAGAGCTGGTACACTGTCCAAAGTATGGACATTAACTCAGTGGGGCTATCAGCATGGCAGCTCTAACCAAAAAGAAGCATAAAAATGCTCAACAACAAGCAAGATTTTCACATAAGAACAAATCAAATGCCAAACATGTTGACTTTCCCCCAGTAAATAAGGACAAGATGCATAAATCCACTTATGCGGAGTTACTCACTAGTAACATACCAAAAATCAGAGGCCTCCCAAATCGAAACCACTTAAACACATAACAATGGAAAAAAAATAACCACAACACCTCACCAGGCTGAATAAGGAGCAGGTTACAGTTAGCTGCCTATCAGGTGCCAGAATCCTTCAAGTCACTCAAGCACTCAGGTCACTCAACCACAAGTACCAGTATGACTCCATTATAGTCCACGTGGGAGTCAATGACCTCATTTGTACCTCACTAGACTATATGAAGAGAGACATGACTGAGCTGTCAGAATATGTGTCACAGGCAGTTCTAAGCCCAGCCTTAAGCAGCATTCTACATTCTCCAAGGATGATGCCACTATATAAACAAAAAATGATTGACTTTAACAATTGGCTTAGCTGCTGGTGTCAGTCCAAGGGGATCCACTATCTGTTAGTCTGGGAAGACATTGTTGACAGGCCATGCTGCTTTGTCAGAGATGGTTGGCACCTGTATCCTCCAGACTTTCGGATACTGGCAAAGGCATTAGCCACCCTTATTGTGCCTTTTTTTAGGCAGTGTCAAAATTACCAACCTCCCAACATAACAAAATCCTCTCTAGATAATCTCAAGGTACTGTTGCTTAATGTTATGAGTCTAAACAAGAAACTGCACTTCCTGGAAGCATTCCTTACTTTGGAAGATGCTGATGTCTCTGCAGTCACAAAGACACGAGTCAAAGGTGCAGAAAGCACCCTGGCCTTGCAGGGCTACAGTGCCTTCCATAGATTCAGACCACAAACTGAGCTTGAAAGAACCAAAAGATGAGGTATATCCATCTTCATTAAGGATAAGTACACCTCTAGACTGGTCAAAAAGTATGACTTTCTTGAGCTACTCCATGTCCAATTATCTATAGGCAAAGCCACCTACCACATTATAGCTAGCTATAGGTCTCCCACCATGAAACATGAAAAGCATACAGCATACCTGAACTTACTAGAGTCACTTACCATACAGCTCGACACCCTACTCATGGGTGATTTTTAATTAACCTACCATCAGCTGGGAAACATGCACGACCACAAACTTGCTGGGTCAGAGATTCTTGGACTTTGCCAATGCAAAGGCTCTGGAACAGCTAGTCAGCACACCCACTACAGGCTCAAATGTCCTGGACACAGTACTCACTAACATGGGAGACCATTGCACCCCCCCCTTGTGATGTCTTCCCTGGTAAGATCAGACCATAAATCAGTCTCATTTGATATAATTATAAGACCAGATACCCCATCAAGCTCAAAAACATTTAAGAATTTTTCTAAGACAAATTACTTCCTGCCAAGTGATGGTGTAAGAAGTTTCAAAGCCATTTCAAATACAGATAACACGGACTCCTATGCAGAGGTGTACACCAATGCCCTGTATAACCACTTAAGAAGTTGTATAGAATTGGCTGTACATGACTGGATTAAAACCAGGTTTCACTGAAAAAATAAGCCACCCTGGTGGACACCTAGTATAAACAGGCTATACAATGAGACAAAGAAACTAATGTCCAAGAACAAGAGGTAACTGGCTTGACAGAAGAAAAAATCCCTCTCTAGCTTAAAGAAACAAATTAGAGATCTTGTGAAGTCCTCCAAAGTTAATTACAAAGTAAAATTAGCCCCCTTAACTAAGGATAATCACAAGGCATTATTTAACTACACCCAAAGCGTAAAAGGGAATACCCAGCTATGCACTGAACTGGTTGTGGGTGACACCACCCATACTCAACCGGATGTAATAGCCAACCTGCTAGCTGACCGATTTGGTTCAAACTGCACCCCCCCTGCCCCTCCAGTTATTCCCCAAAGTATACCTGCCACTATTCCTCAGCCTATTATCTCAAGAGAGCAGGTCATCTTGGTGCTCTCAAAGGCCAAAAACGCAGCATCAGAGGGGCCAGACAATATCCCAGGCTGCCTATTAAACAACTTAAAACATGACCTAGCAGACCCACTTAGATCCCTGTTTAACCCACAGCCTGCAAACTGGCTATGTTCTGGCAAAATGGAGGACAGCAAAAGTAATCCCTTTGCACAAAGATGGGCCATCAACTGACCTTGGAAATTATAGGCCCATAATCTTGACTAGCCTCATCTATAAGGCCATGGAAAGAATCATTATGAACTTTATTAACAAGGACATATGTAATCTCTAAACTGTGGACCCGACCCAGTTCGGATTCGTTAAAGGTAGATCATGCCTATTAAACATGGTTGATTTCTTTGAGAAAGTCACCAAGGCCCTGTACGAGGGAAAGACAGTGCATACCGCCTATCTTGACTTAGCCAAGGCATTTAGCACAATCTGTCACTCAGGTATTATACAGAAACTCTCCCAATTGGGAATTAACCCCTACATTACTAGATGGGTAACCAACTAGCTTGCCAACAGGATGCATACTGGTATTCTGTGGAGCCTTTAGTAGAAAACCAGTACAAAAGTTCAGTTGGAGTTGCACAGCAAAGGAAGGAACAGAACATTGTGGCAATTTTGACGTTGTCAATGTTGTTGAGTGATAAGCCAGTGAGTTTCCATATGAAAGAACAACAGATGATGCAGGATGCAGATAAAGAGAATAGAGCACAGGAAGATGCTTTCTGTAGAATTCCCACAGGAAACCAAGAATAAAGAATGTGCCATCAGTTTAGAAGAAAAAGATCTAAGGGGAACGTTTCTTGGTTTAATAGAGATGGATAAACATATTAAGAATGATGAAAAAAATACATTACAGGAAGTAAATACGACCCAAAATATTAGATGTCTGATAAAACAAATGAACACAGCAATCAAGACTGTTAACAGAAATTAATGTGATATAAAATAAATAGGATGTATTATTGCACAGCTCAGTTAATGACAGATAAAGTCTTATCACAAAATAAGAGGGCAATAAGGGAAAAGAAGGGAGAAATCAAATGCCATCGCGGACGTATCGAATAGAGAAAACTATAACGCAATCAAGGCAAGAAGTGTCACTGTTAGAACAGTATAGAAGTGGGAACAGAACAAAAATAATTAGAAATATGAAAGTGATAAAAGCAAAGTGCCTTACTAGAACAGAGCAGGATCTGTCATACACCATAGCAAATAATAAACTAAAGATATCAGCACTGGCAGGAAAACATACAAGTCATGCAGAGAAATATACATGAAAAACACAAAATAAGCAATTCACTGATGATCCAAAAAGTTTTATAGTTAATTGGGAAACAAAGCAAAAGGAATGGAAACACCACCAAAAAAGAAGAAAAAAAAACACGTTTTGGAGAAATATCTATGAAGACCCTGTGAAACATAACAAAGATGCTGAATGGATTGAAGAAGTTGAAATTAAATTAAGAAAAGCTCTTAACTGGAAAACCACAGACCCAGATGCAATAGCTAACTTCTGTCTGAAAGTATTAATATCATTACATGAAGATGTCGCTCTGAGTAAGAGCTACTTATACATGCACCCCAAACAGACACCAACCTGATTAACAACATGAAAATGATACCCTTCCTTAAGAGTGAACCTTCAAGCTATTCTAAAAATTATAGACCAATAACTTGCCATCCAATGATGTATAAACTATATACTGGAAATGATGCTGACAGAGTTTATAGTCGTTTAGAAGAAAAGTCAATAATGGCAATAGAACAAAAGGGTAATAAAAGAAAGTCATATGGAATAAAGGATGGCAGACGGTCTGCATACTACAAGACATCATTTTGTGGCAAGACTGTGGCACTGGGAATTGTGCCAACATAACACCATTGAAGTAGATGAAAAAAAATTGGAAACATGAACCACAAAGCATTATAGAGAATTGTGAAGTTTGTATCACATAGGATCACCCATTACCAACAGTTCAAAAGACAGATGCAAGAAAACCAGATATAGAAGAACATGAAAAGAAGACAAAAGTAACATTGATAATTGAAATTGCTACACCCAGTGATTATAGTGTCTTATGTACAGAGACAAAAAGTCATAAAATACCAGGATTTGCAGGCAGGAATTAATACAATGTGGAAGAAGGATACCAAGACAGTTCCAATAGTAGTAGTAGGACCAATGGCTCTCATAAAAAAAGAATTTACACTATTATTTAGATATGCTACCAATACATGCAACTCCATATGAATTGCAGAAGGAGTCATTTCTGGGCACATTGTGGATCTGAAAAGAGTACTTTTGGCTAAAATCAAAGACTAAAACAATATTAATTTCATAAACTTTAATCATACTTTGACTTAGGAATGGAGTCCATTCATATCAAGGTATTAGAAACCCAAAAGACTTGGAGAAATGAAACTAAAAAGCCATAGCCATTGATGTGGTTAAATATTTGTTTCTAGATAATTTGGATGGGGCAGTGGTATAGTGGTAGCATTGTCACCTCACAGTAACAGGTTCTCTGGTTCAATTCTCAGCTGGAGTGCCTTCTGTATGGAGTCTGCATGTTTTCCTGCATTTGTGTGGGTTTTCTCCGGGTACTCTGGTTTCCTCCCATGTTACAAAGACATACATCTGGAGCCTTTATCCCTGGGCCTCTGCTGAAAATTGGATTTGTTCCAAGTTGGACTTTCCTAGTAAACAAATGTTAAATAAAATAATATTCACTTCAAAGCAACCATGAAAAACACGCATGGAGCAAATGACATTATGTTAACTTTGCTTTTAATTTATAGGTATTCGATTTTATGCCCAGAAACTTACATATTTCTTAAGGGCATGCAGGAGGTTTCTCCACATCATATTTACCTATAATGGTAGATAATAATTTGGTTTTATGAGCATTGTTCACTAATTTCACATGTCTTGGAACATGTAAATTTGTGATGACAATAATGATGATGATGATGCCTACAACTAGGCGTCCTTTTCCTGTTTTCCTGTTATAGCCCCCATGTGTGCCCCCCCCCAAGGAGTATCCCTGTAAAGTGTGCAAACCACGTCTGCTGCTTTTATTCACAATGTCATGCTTTGGTTACTATCCATAGCTTATGTCCAGAAGTGAGGATGGGGACATAAAGTGACTTGTAAACTGAGAACATTGCCCTGTGACTCAGCACTCAGTTCCTCACCAAATCTTTCAATGATGTCTGCAATACTGCTGCCATGGAGCCAGCTCTTTCAGTCTTGTGCACCATCACTTGTGAACAAGTCTCCAGTACAGTTAATCTCCTGTACCTGTTAGCTGTTCTCCGTCACATGGAGTAAAAAAGAAAAAGACAGAGAGAAAGAGAAAGAGGAATATATTTTTCCCTGGAAGAGAACCATAACATCTGATCTGCAGATGTTGCTTTTCAACCCAGCTGCTTCACACTTGGTAGTGGATCATTCTACAACATGCTGGGGATCAGAGTCACTGGAGGCATACAGGACAACATCAGCTTTGAACCAGAAAGATGTAACTCTCATATTCCCAAACTGGGTACTCTCTGTTTCTTGGCTGTGCTTTGATATCCTGCCCAGGGAAGTCTTAAATGGGAGAGAAAAGTTATTCATTTGTTGATGGAGTCCTATGACCATCTTCAGTGTATTCAATGTAACCTTGGGAATGTGGACTCAACTCTCACTCTTCAAATGGAGGGACAATATGGCACTCAGCAGTAGCCCTGGGACTGTGTATTGTTGTACTTTCCACAGTGCATTCCAAAGGACATGGTTATATGCTTTCTCTAAGTCTACAAAACATACCTATACAGTATTTGTGAGCTCCTACAACTCCTCCAGTGTAACTATAATGAGAAATAATCGATTGGTCAGGATGATATGTATATTGTCCCTCCTGAATCAGAGATATGGCTATTGGATGAAGACTCTTCTTCAGCACCTTGGCATATAGTTCACTGGGAAGGTGGATATGTGTGATGTCTCTATAACTGTCACTAATTGTGCAACTATGGTCTATAACCCCAGTTTGCTAATCCAGAGATACTGTATCTGTCTTGAAAGACAACATTGAAAATGTATTACTCATCCAAATCTATGGTATATGGGGAAAAGAACATGTCCAATATTTAGCCCTGTGGGATCCCTAAACATAAATCCCTTGTTGTATCCACACTGTTTAGCAAGCTGATCTACCATTTTCTGTTGAGCAGTCACTCTCCTGCCCAGTTACATATATTCCAAAGTTCTGAATCTTCAATAACAAACTGTTATATGTTACCATGTTAAAATGAGCTGTATGGTATCCACTTGGATACAATTATCTTTGTATTTGACAAGTTTAACTAAAAACTGAAATATGGTCAAAACTGCTGTTGGGCTTGCAGATAGGCATACAGGTCTAGTTATGATATTATACCCTAGTACTTTATAAAACTCCTTCCAAAACAGCTATTAAGTCTGCTAGGTCTGTAGTGGTATATATGACTTGTGTCTATTTGTTTTAGTAGACAGGAATAATTGTAGCATGCTTGCACTGCAAATGGACAAACTGTAAGACATTAAATTGTTGAAAAGAATGACTATCATCTCCATTTGTATAGGCATATGCATCATAATGTCAGCATATGTATCATAATGTCAGAATTATTTATATAATTTGCTATATACACACCTCTGAATTGTTCAGGTGTTTGCAGAATGTCCATATTTTTGTCTCATATTTTTGGTCTGTTCCTCATAAAATTTGTGGTTTTCTTTCATATCACTGAGGATTGAAGTCACTAAACAATGACATACATTTCAGTTTCAGACTTCAAATCCTTCAAAAAATGCATAACACAAATCCTGATATTCTAATAATGTTCTAGGTTTATAAGAGCAATATTTAAAATATATCCTTATTTTTGGGTCTTTGTTCCCCAGTTATTTTTGGCTTTGTCCTGATTTCAGGTCTAAGAGGCTGAGAAATATGGATATACAAAAGAAAATATTTTTAAATGTCATGTATTGTTTTCAATAATATCAAGCTATATATTGATACAGTCGAGACATTTGCAGAAAATGGTACCCACTCACTTTCCCTGTTTGAGATTGTATTCTCCACACCAAAAACACCCCCTCAACAATAAGTGATAATTTCTGCCACATCAGTGTTATAACTTTGTTTTTTAGTAATAGTGATATTTTCTTTCTTGACTTATTTTCTCTTGTCTATTTTATATAGTCAAACAAGGCCTCTTTGCTTTCCACGGGGTTTTAAATTTTTGCCACAGTCTCACTCTGTCACCTTCTACCTTCATCATTATTTATGTTAGAGTGTGCTAAACGATGAATAAATGTTGAAATAAATTCTGTTACAAATATGCAAAATAAATAAGGCATAAAATAAAAGTTTTCTTAAATATAGGAATAGAGCTTAGCAATATGTAATGAGCATCCATACTATGTGACATAACCCTGAAAGTTTTTGAAAAACAAGGAACATCTGATAATGGACATGTTTCCTTACAGAATAAGCAGAAACTATAAAAAAATAATTCTGCATGCTTTCTCACAATATCAGCAAGGAAGTGTGACAGATGAATGGACATTCTTTTTACAAAATCAGCAGAATATGCTTTCTTACAAGATGTTTCCTTAAAAACATGTTTTTTCTCAATATCAGCAAAAAGGTTTGATGTGCTTTCTTATAGATGAATGGACATGATCAGCAGAAAAACAATTTGTACATGCTTTCTCACAAGACATTTCCTTAAAAAACAAGTCTGGAAAGTAAAATATTACATGCTTTCTCAAAAGCATCAGCAGATGTGTTTCCTAACAGATGCTTCCTTACAAAGTCTAAAAGGAGATACCAAGAGGAAAAACAGGATCCAAACTACATGAGAAGAACTGTATAAAAAGACTAAAATTAAGTTAAGTGAGAGGTATTTGTAGGAATACACTTGTTCTGAGGTATTGTGTGGGAGATTTATAATTCATACTGATCGTGAAGTAAACCTTGTACAATAAAACTAAAAGCTGTAATGATATAGTACCTGCCATCTGTTATAAGAATGACTTATTAAATAGTAACTGCGCTAAAATAAAATTGTGTTGTGCTGCAAAGTATATTTCTTTATCAGTGTGTAGTTCGTAAGGCTTGGTGCCTTAAACAGACTACAGATGCAGTCATGCACAACTCTGTGTTATAACCAGACTCTGATCAGGAGTGAACAGCCAACAAGACTTTGTGTCTTAAGAAGACTGTGATTCCAGTACAGCAAGTACAGTACAGCAGCACCTTCATAATTCATTTTTCATTTTATATTTGTGAATACAATTTCCTCCCCTCAGTACACTTATTATTTACAGAAGTGTAAAGTTTTTATTCTGTTTTGTTAACATTTGTAGCAAGCAGTTTGCTACAGTATAGGCCACATGTTGAGCAAGTCTTTTAGTTCAGACTGCAAAAGAACTAAAACTCTTTCTTTAGTTTTAAAATGGAGCAAACTGCTTGCTTTAAATGCTGCACTTTAAAATTAAAGAAGACATTTTTTCTCATTTTTTATGTCACATATGGAAGGCTAAAGCACTGCTTCATTTTATACCACAAACACAATATCAGCATTAATCAATGCTGGTAATGCACTGAATCACTCCCCCTAACACTTTTCACCTGGGGTGGCTGCCCCCTTCACTCTACCTTAGCAGCACTTCTGAAGATGGATTACGAACTTGCTCAAGGGCAGAACAGACATTGTCAGGGTCTGTTAAACCTCCTCATTTATGGAAAAAGGTAACCAGTGGCATTCCCCAGGTGTCCATATCAGGTCTCTTCCTTTTTGGAATTTATTACTCTGATTTCAACACCAAAGGTAAGGATCTCTGCTGACTATGTTTGCCAAAGATTGCAAGTTGGGTATAGTAGTCAAGTCAACAAATAATAAAAATTCCTTTTAAGTGGAACTATTATGCATTAACACATGGTGCACTGAGAAAAGCATCAAACTAAATTCCAAGAAATGCAGTATCATCTCCTTTAGAAAACAACAAATTACTACCACCTACTGCATCAATGACACCCCAGTCTCTAATGAGGTCATCACCAGACATCTGGGTACCTGGGTAGATGATTTCTTCTCCTTTGATCACTATGTAGAGACCATAGTAAGGAAAACCGTGTATGTATCACAATTAATTATCAAGGGCATCTCCTCCAAAATCAGGGAAATTATTGTTTCCCTGAACTTTGCCTTGGTTAGACCAGTTATAGAATATAATGTACCCTTTGGCATGTCTTTCACTACAGATATCAAAACATTCAAAGGGTCACAGTGGCTCCTAACAAAAGGAATCTCAGGCCTCAAATATCTTAGCTATCCAGAAAGGCTGGAGTCACTCTCCCCATACTTAGTGTTATATAGACTTCTGGGGAAATCTATGTCTTGTTTTTCATACCCTTGAGATCCTATCACTTATCCAGTCAGGATAAAATAGACAAGTATTTGTGGGTTTTGTTCAAGCAGCTTTATTGTGTACAAACACATCAGGACTGAGGCTTAATAACTTTAACTTAGATAAACTTATAAACAAATTAGCTATTACACTCATACGTACTCACTCTCTGGCTGTACTCTCAAAGTGGCACTGCTTGCTATTTATATGCACGTACCAATCTTAAAACACTTCTTAAAGGTACAACACACACACTATTCTACATCCTCCCTCTTTGAGAAATAAATCATGCAATATTGATGACCTTAATTGACATGCAATCAATACAAATAATTCTTTGTCATGCAATTATACAGAACTAAATACATATAAACAATTTTGTCCAGGTTGCTGTGTATTTCACACTAGGTCTGGAAATACAACCAAATCATGTGACATAAAAATTAGAATTAGGTCTAGCATCTGGGGGCTGTCTGTGCTGAATGTTCAACTTTAGGGACATCAGGAACATCATCAGGAATGGAAGTAGAAGATAAGGCACGATCTGCAACAGGAACATTGTCTGGCTTGCTATGAGATCTAGAATGTGAATCACAGTAACAATGCTGCAATATCAATTCTGGTGCAAAAAGATGTCTGCAATTTCTCCTGTACTCCACACTCTCAGATTCTATGAAGTAGGATCTTGGCTCAGTACATATACCTGTTATTTGACCAATATGGTTGAAACTTTTCCCCATTTGTATCCTCACCGTCTCTCCCTCTTTTAATGGACAAAGAAACCTGCTCGATTTATCATAGCTGGACTTTTGGAAAGAACACTTTCTGAATAATTGAGCTCTAATTGTCCTGTTATTCTTAGCTTTAGGCCTCAGCAAATTGGAACTAATAGGCAATGTTGTTCTGGTTTGCATAGATAGAAATCTCTGAGCAGGCGAGCCAAATATATCATCATGGGGTATGTTTCTGAGATTAAGTAAATTCAAAAAGACATCGGTATTATCATGCTTTGACCTCTCAAGTAATTTCTTTTCACTCTGTACATCACGTTCAGCTAGCCCATTTGACTGTAGATATTCTGGACTACTAGTAACATGTATAAAGTCCTATTCTTTTGCAAATTTCTGAAACAACTGACTAGTAAATTGGATACCATTGTCAGAAATAACTTTGTGGGGACTACCATGGACTGAGAAATGACGTTTCAACTTGGTGATAACAGCAGTGGATATTAGATCTGGTAGTAAATCAGTTTCAAACCAGTTCAAATAAGAGTCTACCAACACTAAGTAATGCTGATTATTCCACTCAGTCTCAAACCAGTTCAAATAAGAGTCTACCAATACTAAGTAATGCTGATTATTCCACTCAATCTCAAACCAGTTCAAATAAGAGTCTACCAACACTAAGTAATGCTGATTGTTCCACTTGAATATATCAGTGGCTACTATTGACCAAGGTAGTTTAGGAACTTGACTTAGCTGAAGTGGTTCTTTTTGCAAATGCAGTTTAGTACTATTGCATACTAAACAAGAAGAAAGTACTTGATAGATGTCTTTTACTAGAGAAGGCCAAAATACTAGTTCTCTCACCCTTCTTTTGGTAGATTTGGAACCTGGGTGACCACAATGCAAAATCTGGATATAATCATGTTGTAAGGAAGCAGGAACAACAATTCTAGGACCTTTGAAAATAATGCCATCTTTCGACAACATCTTATCTCTGTAAGGAAAATAAGTTTGCACTTCACTTGGTATACTAGATTGCTTTGATGGCCATCCAACATTAATGTAGTGGTCGAGTTTTTGCAAAGCAGGATCAGTCTTTGTATGATCTCTCAGCTCATCAAGTCTCGTGGTAGAAAAATTACACACTTCCATAATGTCAAAGTCAAAATTATCTGCATGAAGCTGTTCCTTTGTATTTCTGGGTGATCTGGATATGGTATCAGACAGATAAAGAAGTTTGCCTTTTGTATAGACAATTTTGAAGTTGTACTTTTGCAACTTGAGCATCATTCTTTGTAATCTTGCTTTAGCTGAATGCATAGGCTTCTTTAGAATAGTAACTAGAGGTTGGTAATCAGTTTCAATCTGACTAGCTCGACCATAGATATAATCATGAAACTACAAACATGCAAATACTATTGCCAAACGTTCTTTTACAGTTTGAGCATATTGCATTTCAGTTTGGGTAAGAGTTGTAGATGCATATGATACTGGTTTGCCTTCTTGAAGAATAACTGTGCCAAGACCAAATTCTGAAGCACTACAGGAAAGAGTTACTGTTTTATTGACACCATAGTATCTTAATGTAGATAGGGGTGGCAATTTTCTGCTTAAGGTCTTCGAATGCCTTCTGGTGCTGGTCCAACCAGACCACATAACATTTTTGTGCATCAGCTCTCTTCAAGGTGCTATTAACTCACTGAAGTCTGGTATAAACTTGCCTAAATAGTTGACCATACCAAGAAAACGTTATAGAGCCTGAACATTATCTGGGGCTGGCATCTCAAGAATGGCTGCTTGCTTGGATGAGTCTGGTCACAAGCCAGTGCTACTAAATAAATGACCCACATATGTAACTTCTGATAATCTGAATTTGCACTTCAGAGAATTGAGCTTTAAGCTCACTTCATGTGCTCTATCTATAACTTTCTTAAGGTTTCTGTCATGGTCTGCTTCACTATTGCCTCCAACCAATACATCATCTACTATTATGGTACAAGGATAATCTGAAAAAAAAATGCTCCATTGTATGCTGAAAGATTTCACTTGCAGAATTTATTCCAAATGTCATCCTGAGGAATCTATATCTACCAAATGGGGTACTGAAAGTAGTCAGTAATGAGAATTTGTGATTAAGCTTCACTTGCCAAAATGAACTTTTTGCATCCAAGACAGAAAAAAACAGTGGCATTTGGTATTAGGGCTGCGACTTCCTCAACTGTACACATTGGATGATGCAGTCTCTTTAATGCTTTTTTAAATCTCTTGGGACAATACATATTCTGACTTCATCATAGCCTTTTTTGTGGGATGACACCCGTTAAGTTGGTTCTGTAACTGGACAAATTACTCCTTGCTGTACCATTTTACCCAACTGAGCTTTAACTTTATTCTGCATAGTTATCAGAACTTTTCTTGCTGGTCTGACCACTGGACTGAGCCCTGGGTCTAACTTCATAGAATACACAACTGAAAGTTTGTCCAACTTTACATTGAAAACATCAGCATACTCTGAGGAAATAGCTTCGGTAAAATTGGAACTAGGATATGTGCTTATATGATGAACTTCTTTGGTAAAAAAAAGCAAATTCATTCTCAAACTATCTCTGAGACCCAATAATGACTGTACAGATCTTCGAACTACACAGAATAACAAGCTGTAACAGTTCCTAGTCAAATAACATGAAAGCACTACTGAGCCTTCAATTTATTTTATTTATTTTACATTTGTTGACCGGGCTAGTCTAACTGGATATATGTCCATTTTCAGTAGAGGCCCGGGGAGATCAGCTCTGAGGAAACAAACAAAATCACATATACAAAAATTAATGTATACAATGAACATTGCAGGTGCAGTACAGAGAATAATCAAAGAGGTCATTCGTTCATAACATAGTGCAAAATATACAGATACAATTAGTACAATACAAAATGTAGTTGCAATACATCATAAAGAAAAAGATGGCAGCTGAATTATACAATATATTAGTATACAAGTAGTCAAAGATAAAGTAGGAGCTGGAATTATACAATATATTAGTAAAAGTAGTCTTGGTGCTGCGTTAGCGTTGTCGCCTCACAGCAAGACGTTGTCCCGTTTGATTCTCAGCTAGAGCGTCTTCTGTGTGGAGGCATGCATGAATGAGCATACCTTAGTTGAAGGTTGTGCATCAGGGCTGGTAACTCGGCATGTAAAAATCCACTACCAGACATTAGCGGACCGAAGTTCTGCTGTGGCGACCCCTAACCGGGATAAGCCAAAAGACACAACAACAACAGTCTCCTTAATGAGATTCTGAAGATGTAAGTAATAGTATAGAAGGACAAGGTAAGGTGTTATTAAGAAGAGGAACTTGATTACTGAGAAGAGGAGGGAAGGTTGAACCAAGTAAGAAAAGCTGGTTGATCAGCCAAGTTTAGTACAGGGGCCCAACCAGTGTGTTCTGAGGAAAAGTTTCAATTTGGTTTCAATTTAAATTTCTTCACCTCCATAAGCACCAAGTTTCACACAACTAGCCACATTGAGCTGCTCATTAGTTCTCACATTAGCAAATGTGTCTGCTGACATAAGAGTACACTTTGAGCCAATGTCTACTTTAAGCTCATTGGATTTACCATTGATCTGGACAGTACAAAATACTCCATTCTTTATCAACAAATTTACTACGTCAACGTTTTCACCAATTACTGACACACCATCTACGTAGAAAGTAGAATTACGGCTCTCTATATGATCACTTGCTTTTTTTGAGTGACCCTTCTTTATAACTGTATGAGGTTTACTTGATTTGCAAAATTTTTAAAAATGGTTCCATTTTATACACTTGTGGCATTGCTGACCAAATGCTAAGCATTTTTCTGTTTTAGACTCATGATGGGCACCACAATTGTGACAGTTAACAATAAAGCTGGATTTGGGTTTTGCTGACTCAACCCTGTAGTGCACTGAGCATGTCCTTTTCTTATAACTTACTGGAAAACTATGTTTTTTACCTGGGGAGCCTGCATGGGTGGCAGGTGCTATGTGCTTAGGCCTGCTTCTGCTAGCTACATGTTGCATGCTGTCTGCATTTGCTCTGGAACCTGCTGAAACCATACTCATATCACTTGCAAGCATACTTATGTGCCTTTCTGTAACTTCATGGATTTGACAAGTCTTAACAGCTTTGTTCAGCATTAAATCACTGTCACAAAGCAACATCTTTCTCACCGCAGCATTATTAATAACACACAAGCCTGTCCTTTATAAACTCATCTTTTAAGTCACCATACTGACATGTTTTAGCTTTGTTTTTCAGGTCAGTTATGTAAGCTGCAAAAGTTTCCTCTGGTTTTTGATCTCTTGCGTAAAACAAATGCCTCTCTAATTTAATACTTGTCTGGGAGGTTACACATTTCCCTGAACTTGCACTTCAAACACTTGAGGTCTTCCCTTGATTCAGCCTAACAAACAATATGATGGTTTTTACCTTCTCCCTCACATACTGCTGGTGCATACACAAATGAACACTCTCTTTTAATGGCCTCTGACTCAGCTAGGTTTAGCAAAATGAATGCCTTGGTGCATGCATCTTTGTCAGAATAAGCTGCTTGTTTAAAAATATTGTACTCTTGCTCAAATATTCTCCAATTCTCTGCAATATTCTGATCAAACACCAATGGTGATGATTTTCGAAATCCATCTGCCATATTAACACATACCATTGAAGGCCTTTGCAAGTATACATGAACACACACACACACACACACACACACACACACACACACACACACACACACACACACACACACACACACACACACACACACACACACACACACACACACATCACATGCCAGAAATGTATGTCAGTACTTGTAACTATGCCCAATAGCACAACAAGCTTCTGAATAAATTGTTTGTTAAATAAGTCTCTCGGGCACTGTAATACTCTTGAAATCACTGTACTGTAAGAAATCACCTCTTATCAGTGTAAGAAACATTTCAAAATAACTGCACTGTGCAAATAACCAGTACACAGCACACTGAAACTTTCCCAAAATGTCTGTACTTTGGTAAATAACTCTTTACAGTGCAAGAAACACTCTGTAATGGCAGAACTTTGAAAACAGACACACCCAGCACAAGAAACGTTTCGAAATGGCTGTATTTTGACTGTACTTTATGAAATAGTTGCACTTTGCAGCACAGTAATAAGTACACACTGTAAGTACTTTTACACACTTTGAGATACTTTGAATAACTCTAGTTATGCCCTGCTGAGTACAATGCAAAATAGTAGTTATGCCAAAACACAGTACTTTGCCAAAAAACATGCAGTCACCTTGCTTTATTTATGTTTAATGTGCCCTTTTTCCCTTATTATATTTATTTTGCTTGTTTAATCTGTTTTCATGCCCATTATACTTTTCTTGTGCTCGTTTGACTCTAAATATGCCCATTTTGCTTTAAACATGCTAGTTTTTCAATTCTGAGGTAATCCCAAACCCCTTATGTGCTTGTCTGATAATCATTTTATCAAATATCTTAACTTTAAATATTTTGTTCAATTAATAAGCCTTTTGTGCCTCTCACTTGTTTAATAATATGGTTTGTGATCTTATAATGCTCCATTTTATCTTTTTTTGTAAAATAAATAATTTGTGCATGTTTTCATTACCTTTGGCTTGTTTCTGGTCCTTTTTCGTGCTCATTTCTCTTAGTTTACCTTCACTCATAGCCGGCCTTAGGCATAGGCCAACTAGGTGGCCGCCTAGGGTGCCAGTCTAGTAGGGGCACTTTTCCAGTATTTATTTGGTGTAGGTACACCAGGATGGGGGCACCTGGTAGTGTGGTGGGGGCACCATGGAGCCCTTTTGCCTAGGGCACCAGTTCACCTAAGGCCGCTCCTGCCTTCACTGTTATCTCTGTACCTCATAGCTCTGAAAAGCAGTCTCTGGAATCCCAATTCTGACACTGTGTCGCTCATCCAGTCAGAATAAAATAGACGAGTCTTTGTGGGTTCTGTTCAAGCAGCTTTGTTATGTACAAACACATCAGGATTGAGGCTTAATAACTTTAACTTAGTTAAACTTATAAACAAACTAGCTATTACACTCATACATGCTCACTCTCTGGCTGCACTCTCAAAATGGCACTGAAGCTAGCATGTACTTGCTATTTATATGCAAGTGCCGACCTTGAAATGCTTCTTAAAGGTACAACATGCACACACTGTTCTACAGATCCGATCATCTGAGATCTTCTTTTTCTCTGTGTGTCAAACAGTATAGCAGACACTTGAACAAGAGATCTGACAATACATTATGAAATAAATAAAACTAAACAGAGAAGTAAGTTTATTGCACAGCACCTTCTCTTGCTTGGGAATAGACTTCCCTTGCACGTCAAGCAGTGTGAACCCTTTCTGGCCTCAAACATAGTCTGGACAGTTGTATGGATGCCCTAAATATATTTTGAGACTTACAGGCTTTGTCCATCGTGAAATCGTTGGTAGAGCCTGAGGCTGATTATTGGCAAACCACACATGGCATCTGCATGATTTCTGTGATGGAAAGTTTAGTATACAGAGCAAATATAGTGAATGGTACTTAATATAATTCTTTAATTGTCTTTATTTAATATTCTTTAGTTAAAAAACTATGGCAAATAATACAAATGTGTTTGATGCAGAAGATAGGGCTACATTTGTTGTGTTTATCTGCAGCAGCAGAAACAGTTTGTCTTAACAGCACACAAGTCATTGATTTCATTTTTCTACAATGAAAAAGAGAAGTCTAGCAATTTTGTGCATTATTCTCAGTTCTTTCACTTAATGGAACATTGTGCTCCACTTCTAAAAATGACTAAAAGAAATGTTTGCTAAAATGCTTAATGTAAAATAACAAGCTAATTAGAATAAAATGTATATCTGTTTTAGAGCAATACAAGTTGTGATGGGGCAAACAAATTCTTGAACATGTAATGAATTATGTCAAGATGTGTCTTTGCAAGCATCAGTTGTGGAATATATAGACATGTAAAAATCAACATGGCAGTCAACTAATCAGCAATGCTCATGAGGAAATTTATGAGGAGTAGCAGTGGAGAATTCTTGGCCACTGCATAATATGCATTAAAACAAAAACAGCTTAGCCATTATCAAGGTGACATTTATAGGTGGAAGCTTTATGAGGTAGGATCATACAGAATGGCTGAAGGGTAAATAAGTGTGTATTTTAATGGGTAGAGAATGCTATGTGTTTGCTTTTATTTCAGTGGGAAATTCATTGTTTGGTGAGAGAAAGTGTGGGGACCTGACGAGTAACATTGCTATTTATTGTGGGAAATTAAGTAGTGCAATAGTGTGGATCGTAGTTTGTTGGGAAGAGTGGGCAAGTACTAAGAAACAGATGCTTATAAATCAGTAAAAAAAGAGGAGAGTGACCCTTTCAGTGAAGGGAAGGCAATATACCTAAGTAAGTTGTTATGACTTTGTAGTCAGCTAGGGCTCTGATTCCACAAATCTTGTTTAAAGTGGTCTCTGCATAGACTTTCCATTAGGTTTTAGCTTGACACAGACAGGACCTTAAACAGAGAGACATGCACTGAGCAGCAGTTCTAAAACATCATTCCATATCCCTAATAGAATCTGTTTTAGTGATCATCTTGTAGACAATGAAAGTCATACTCAAGGAGAAATCTGAGGGGAAACTGAACTTAGAAGCTCAGCTCACCCCCCCCCCCCAACTCACATGGTAGTTTACTGAGCACCTAAACCTCAAATAACAATAAAGGATTAAGTTTGATCTTTTCCTTTTTTTATTGCTTGCCACCAGGTGTGTGCGCATGCACACACACACACACACACACACACACACACACACACACACACACACACACACACACACACACACACACACACACACACACCTTTAAAATAGGTTGTAGTCACTTGCTTGGCTTGCTTGAGATGGAGTCACAGTTACTCAACTGTAATAGCTTGGGGTGGCATTGGGACATTTCACTATTTGCTTCACGGTGTGGTAAGAATGGGCCACACACACATGCTAGTGAGTTGTGGTTGGTCTGTGGTTGGTGCATCTCAGAGAAAGACTGAAGCAGGCCCTTCATTGTCTATCAGTGATTGCATTTATCTAAGGTGCTGTTAGTGTGGAGCAAGTGTGATCAGGTAAGGATTGCGGTTTGTTAACAACTCACCTCATGCAAAATACCTTTTTTGTTTTTGTCACAGTTGCTTTTAAAATGATAAGTCTGAATACAGGTATTAAAATAATGTGTATAATGGAGCTGTCATTTACAGGCTTTTGTGACTGAACTACTGTGATGTGATTTTTTTTTCTGTGGTGAGGAAATGTTTGGATCCCTCCAAAACAATTTCCTCCATTTGAAGGGTTTGTGTACTTTGAGCAGTAAAGGTGGAAATTTACAAATGCCTGCTTCTCAATAGTTACTTGAATTTAAGGAATAATTGGGTCTGTAAGACAACACTGACTAACTAAACACTTCTTAGACTTATGCTCAGTTGGATTCATGCTGATTCACTAGTAACAATCATTCAACTGCTATTAGTGTGAATCCACATTACTGAAAACCAGCAATAAAGAAGTATTTTTTTTTCTTTTGCAGAGGATATACCCCCTGTACCCTCCATCATTTGGAGGAGACCCCACAACCCAGAATTTATGTATAGTAAATTCACAAATACATAATAGGGAAAAGGGTAACCTCAATGACCACTGAAAGTGGTGTTCAGGGATGTACCACTCATTTAACTGATTGTCTCCCATTCAGCTACATCTTCTACAGTTATGCTACCTTTTAGCATTAAGGACTATGCACTTCATTCTGCATGTGTCATGGGCCCTAGCAATTAACTTTAGTGGGTTAAAATCTTACTTTAATTATTGCAATGCAGTTAAAGACTGATTTGTGGAAGCATTTCTACTTTTGTTACAAAAGCAAGCTTCCTGTGGTTAATAAGCACATCTTGAACATGCACACGTGTTCATTATCTGCACGATTACTTGTATAAGAACTTCTGTCTTAAAGATGAGGGTGCATCACTTTATAAGGAGGCTGTTTGTGCATGCTAATTATATTGCCTCATTACCAGTTACGATTCTGATGTGCTTTCACCAAAATGCTAGGTTTGATTGTATCACTGCACATTCTTTAGACGGGGATGAGTTGTGTGAATGAACTGCTTTTATAAGACCTGGGGTGAGAATTTTAAAATTAGTTTGGCCTTTCACTTAATTCAACACTTAGCCATATGAAAGATTATTTGTAGATGTGTTGTGAAGCTCTGTTGATCCTTGTATCTGCGCTGAATGTTTTAGATGTTAATCAGCATATCTTTTTGAAGCATTTTACAAGCATCTAGCAAAGCTTAAGTCAAAGCTACATACATGCTTAAGAAGTGGTTATACTATTGATGCATATTTCTAGTGCTATGGTGATATTTTAAAGCTGTTCTGTAGGTCTATGCAGAAATGATTACATAGTGTTGAGTTTGTTGCAGGCTTTACTGATTCTTGCTGAAAGGTACTGTTATGGATGGATTTTTCCTAATGTGAGTTATAACAGTTTTTCTGGTAAATCTGCAAGCTATTTTTTTTCCTTTGGTCCATTCCACTTCATCATCTCCCCCATCTATTAAATGCATGTTTTGTCATGGCTCCTTCTTTCTTTTTTTTCTTACCGACCTTGCTAACAGAATGTTGTATGTACATGTTGCTTTTAGAAATTCGGTTCCAAATATTTAGTTGCATGTCCCTCAACTGTCCTTAATTTTGGTTCATAATTTTGCTTTGTCCTTCTTAAAACTGGAAATTTGTTTGAGAAAATATGGTAGAACACAGTCATTAAATACTGATAACACACTTAATAAATAAGTAAATAAATGAATAAATAAATTCTGATAATCATTACAGTTACACACCTCTTTTTCTTCAGAAATGATATGTCAGTTAACATCTTCTATCAACTTTCTAAATTAATTGTACCAGTATTTAAAAATGTTCATAATTCTTGAGACAAAAGGTTGAGTGCTTTGGCTTTTGGAAACTATTAATAGCTAGCTGGTCGCCCTGCCTAGTTCCTTGACATTATTTCTTTCTGTAGATACAGCCTCTCTAAATCTCAAAAAAACTCTCTCTCTCTTCTAGAACAGTTGATTTGTTGCATTCCTGCTTCTGGTTTTCATGACTTCTGGAAGTGTCTTTGTCCTACTGAACCACTTTTTCAATTCATCCTCTGGAAGGTATTACAAGATACACTGTAATGTTCTATTCTGAATAAAGCCATTTTTTGCATTTCTAAATAGATGCTTTACAATGAAAAGCCATCTTCTCCACAGAACTTATAATTTTCAGGCCTCTGCAGAAAAGATTATTGCGATATTTCACATGTAATATGAATACCCAGCTTCATGTACACACAAATGCCTATAAGCTTTCTTGTCATTTACGCTATGTCTCCTAATGTTGAGGTTTCAAGCTGCTTTGCTCAGGCAAGGTGGAATTCACTGACAGCATCTTTGTTAGTTGTTAAACACATACACCTAGGGATGTATCTCTGGTTCCCTTAAGGCAGGTTTGACCTCATAATTGATAATTTGAATGCTAGATCTAGCTCAAAAAGTTGATGGTCTAGATACCTGAATTAATATACACTTGCTTGATAGCCTCAATATTTCTGAGGCCTAACTAGACAGCTACAGCTGGGAATAGTTGGGCCCTGAGCACATGTCATAAGTGGAGCTCCCCACTTGACCCTGTCTGCACACTTCTGTAACACATATCTCTCTCTGTCTTACATGCACACATACAACCTGTCTTTTTCTTTTTTTCTTCTTTCTTTCTTTTTTTTTCCAAATACCACTTTCTTAGCATGCTTTTTTTTCTGTTTTCAAATAGTAAAAAAAAAAAAAAAAACTGATTGAATTAAATGGATGTGCTATAGTGTTTTGTGGTCAGCATAATTGGGGGATCAATGATCATAGGTGAAAGCAGTAATTAAAATGGTGATAGATGGTTATACTACATGACAATTCAGTGTCTAGTGGTAAGGTTACATGTAGTACTTTATGATGACCTGCACTCATTATCATGTTTAACGTGTTACAGAGGTAATTAAAATTACAGTGGTACTATTTGTACATTTTCATTTGCAAAATCATTAGTTGTGTCATTGAAATCTATATTTGAGCCAGTTCAGCCTCTTTATATTGTTAACCTACTCAACCTGTCCTGTGACATGGCTAACTATAAAGAGTTTTTGATCATCTCAACTTTGCTAAGTGCCCCCTCCCACCACAGTTATATAAGTACTATTTTTTAAAGAAAAGCCATGATATTCTTTCCCAGATTGGGAACCACTCAATCTGCAGAACCTAGCAAAGACTGTAGGAATACACAAATACAGTGCTGCAACCCATGTTGTGCGAAATTTCATAATAACTTGACTATTAAATGCAGAATATTTTGCTCAATCATCACTGTTTAATCAGATAAATTACTGTTAATGTTTGTAGCACATTGGGATTTTTCTCCTAACAGAAAGTTAAACAGAATTAATTTGGTACAACAGAGCTTTAAACTGCACTTTACAATACATCAGAAAGCAACACAAGCATTTAAGCTAATTGAATATGATATTATATTCAAAAATTTAAGCTATTATTATACCACCAAACATATTAAATACTCGGGGGGATTCAATAAAACCTACACGGTCATTTTTCACTGTGTGTGAGTTGAGGCCGCAGCAAGTTTTAGATTAAGTAATCACTGTGTAGAGGTGTGCACTCCTGCACAAACAAATAAACACCACCCATGCTAATTACAGCATAGTCAGCTGAACTGCATGTTAATCAACCAATCCAACATGATGCGGTTATTCAACAAGCAATAAAGGATCAGTGTAGACTCTATGCTGGTTTTTCCTGCGAATTCCAAAACTTTTGGGATACAGCCATGGAATTGAGTCTGCACGAACAGAAAGTTAGGGTCTGCTGCTGCTTTAATTCATTTGTATGTGTTATGGGCTGAATCCAATGCCGCTGCTGATAATAGGGCTAGGCCGAGAAGGAGAATAGTTTTAAGGCCCTGTTTAACGTTTCACAACCTACATGATGTGGAAATTGTAGCATGCTACAGGGTGGACAGAGACACACTACAGGAACTTTGCGACCTCTGCTGACTTCAACTCAGAGCCAGAGCCAACTGAGGGGAACCCGTCTAAGTAGAGACAAAGGTATGTGTAGCACTTAGAATCTTAGCTACAGGTACCTTTCAGGGACCTACAGGGGACATGCTGGAGGTGTCACAGGCATCAGCATCCAGGATCCTCTACCATTTCCTGAATGCTATCCTCCAACATGCCAATGACCACATATATTTTCACCATAGTTCTGAGGAGAGGGGCAGAAATTTGCAGGACATCTACCATGTAGCACACTATCCTGAAGTACTGAGTGCCATAGATTGCACACATATAGAAATTAAGGCACCACCCAGGGAACAGGGTAGGCTCTCCATAAACAAAAGGGCTACCACTCTATCAACTGCCAAGTCATATGTAATGCAAAAGGGAATCATCTTAAACATGTGTGCTGGCAACCCTGGCAGTTACCATGATTCATATATTGAGCACACCTCCCAACTATAACACATGTTTGCTAGGGGAGTTACCCCACAGGGTCATTTACTGGGGGAGGAAGGCTATGTACTGGAACCTTGACTGATGACACCCATCAGAAATGCACACACACCTATGGAAGAATGCCATAATGAGGCACACTCTCAAGCCAGAAATATCATAGAGTGTGTGTTTGGGCTGCTTAAGTCACAGTTCTGGGGCCTAGGTACATATGGGGGAACCCTGTAGTACAGTCCATGGACATGTACTGAAATATTCACAGTATGTGCCATGCTATACAACATCGGCCTGAGGAAACAGCTTCAGCAGGATCAGAAAGGGGAAGGAGCACACATGCCACCACCAATGTCAAGGTCACCACAGTCACAGGCAGATGAGGAGTCAGAGGGGAAACCAGCAGCTGCTGTTGGTGTAGGCAGAAGTAGACATGCTCAGTATGCCCTTGCATTGGTTAAGAGACAATGCATAGCACACTCACTCACTACCTAGGGGCCTAAAACCTTCCTCCTACACACATACATACAGTAACATTGAGTTAAGGCAACTCACACAGCCTTTATTTCCCAATGTATTGGCTGTGTACTGATTGCATCAGAGTCAGCCCTGAACTACAACCATGTCAACTGCTGCATTTACAAGGTACATCTCTAACCTGGAGTGCATTGTGTAATAATGTGAATGAACGGCATATCCTTGAATCACACAAATTGGTACTGTAAGCAGCCAAACGCTGGGAGACTGGTACTGTAATGATCTTAACATGTGTCACCAGAGACTTGTGTGACTTATATGTGTTCATTATTTATAGTAGGCCTCAGGCATCAAAGTTCACACAGTCATACCCCTCAAAAGTAGTGATGGTCTCTGCATGGCCCAGTTTAGCACCATTCATTTGCAATAGAAAATCATTAGAGAGACTTCACATCCCTCACAAGATCATTCACAATAAAGTTGGGAAATTTTGGTGCTATCAGTTGTGTAACTTTCCAAGGCCAATATAACTCAATGGTAAAATTACCAGATCAACACCACAAATGCAGATATACTAAGCACTTTAAGTCAGCTATTTTATCCCTGAATCCAAAAGATAGAAAACAGGGATATGGCACAGTTATCATCACTTGCACAGGGTGTGTATATGGGGTGAGGGGGCAGGAGGCCTAGGCTGACACAAAAGCTTGGTGAGTGTGTGAGAGTAAGAAAGAGAAGCAGGCAGACATCTGGATAAATCAACAAAGGGCCAGTAAGAAAGAAATGAGTTTTAAGCTGCAAGACTGAATTATATAATTGCTGTGTATGTGTCTGTATGGGTCCTGCAGGTGAAATTGGTGTGCAAGTGTATGTATGGAAACAGCCAAGGTCTGTGTTGACTCTTCATCTTGGTATGTCAGACAGGTGTGAGCTGTGCATGGTAGAGGTGGTGGTCCATTGTTGTCATCCCTGACCAAGAGAACTGGCTCTGCCAGGAGTTTCACTGACGTATCTATGACCATGGTCAGATGCACTGCTGCTACCACCTGAATTTGACCAATGTCTGCTGGATGAGCTCTCTTTACAGGAATACCCAGGACCACAGCCCCCATAGCCTGCCACTTCTGGGTGTGGACAGCATGCTCATTGAAGGTGCAGTTGAAGTACTACCACTATGGGAGTGTGATTGGGCATGGCCACACTGGCTGACAGCAGATGATGTGGCTGACCTACACCCATGCTGGCAGACAATGCACGTTCCATGACTGAAACCCCTCATTCCAAAGTGTCATTCACATGATCCATTGAATTAGCAACATGGTGGAGGCAGGCACACGTCAGCCTGTGCCATATCTATAACCTTGAGCATTTGCCTGCAGCACATGTGAAAACATGCCTGTGTCTCCATGATGGCCCTAAACATACTTTGAGTGGCAAGGGAAGAGACTTCTGCACCAGGTAGAGGAGGGACAGCAGGGCCCCTCTGAGCACCCCTATCAACCCTCTTGCATGGCACCTCACCCACACTTTGGTTATGTCCAGACTCAACATGCACTGAAGCCACAGTAACCATACTTCACTGATCAATGGCCTTGCCCTCCATCTGTTCAATATCTGTGGGGTTACTGGAATGGGTAGTCATAGGCCTACTGGCTGTGTCCAATGGAATTGCAGGGGATGGCTGTATGTCAACTTTAGTGTCATATTCAACCTCTACACCCCCCTGGCTGTATCTCAGTTTGGCCACCACCATCATCAGGGTCTGCTGATACACTGACATCAGGTGGTAGAGGGTCCACACTTTCTTTGTCATGATCACCTTGATAACAAGTAACAAACTCAGGAAAAAATTAATACCTGCACTACTCTAGTCAAATATATGCTAACAGAATAACACTGATGCCACAATTATGAACAGTATAGCAATGCACACAACAGGCATGACATCAACAGCACACACTAAATATTTCTTTAAACTGCTCAGCAGTACTGACACTGACATAAAAATGTTTGGTTTACCATCTGCAGAGGAGATTATCCTCTGTAATCCAGATGGGCCTGGAAGAAGTTAGGCAAGAAGTAAGGGCAACATCATTACAATTAAAAGTGACACATGGATTAATACATTTACTCCTTTATATGTCCATTAACTATACTTTCAATAAGAACATGGCTGTAAACTCCATCCTAAGCTAATAACTGTAGCAGTCTTCAACCTCCCCATCAAAAAAAAAAACAAATACAAGTGACATAGACGTAACATATTGGTTTAAATTGTTTTACTATAGAACAGTATTAAATTATTGAGATACCAAAGCTTACCTGAAAGCTCCTCCTGGGATATGCTTGCTGTCTCTAAAACTGTTGCTCCAACATCCAGGGCATGCTGTACTGCACTCTCCTGTGAGCTGTCTGGATCCCTGATATTGACCAGGAACTCTTCATTAGGTGTTAATAGCGGTCCCTAGCAGACTCTCCCCTGGAAACCATCTGGTCATGGCCCACTGCAGCTGTGATCATGTCAGTGGCCCTGTGGTGCACCTGCTGACACGTCCTGCTATGGCCACCCACAGCATTCAGATCAGCAACTATCTGTTGCCAAATTTGCATCCTACATCCCATATCTCCCTGTTCCATTTCCAGCAGAAAAGCACTATGTTGCTTAAAGGCATCCACTATCACCTAGCTCTCAGCATCAGTGTTCGAGGATTGACACGCCTGAAAGGCATACTCCTAGGTGTCCTAAAAGATAACAGAAGGATAGTACACATAAGTATTACATAAGTAAAGAATAATTGTTTCCAGATAAAACAGAAAAGGTAGCCACTCAGTATTATCCCCAGAGAAACATACAACAGTCTACAGATATGAAATACAAACAACAGACAGGATGCAAAGCAAGAAGTGTAACAGAGAAAGAACAGTCTATACTTGTTTGTGCCATAACAGTAACTCACCTTTGCTTCCCCCAAAGGATCAGGAAACTGACACATTTTACTAACAAAACATCTTCAAATGCTAAAAGTACTATCAAAGGAACTGTCCCAGAAATATTTGTACATACTTATCACGCAACATTCCATTTTCATGTCTTGGCAACCATGTATACCTCTGAAATGGCTTGGCAAACATGCCCATGCCATCAGTACACTTCTAACTAATGCATCCAGATAAAACTGCAAAATCCTTTGCTTCAGATTTTTCTTAAATACATTCCAGCATATGCAGTATCTAGCTGACAAAATGGATGCATACCTTCTGAAGTTCGTTACTCCTCTGTGCAGATATATCCTGAAGAAATAGCATATGTGCAGTCTTCCAAATATAAACAAGTCTCCTCATCATCAGTTTGCCTAGCTACACAGTTTCCTTTTTATATGGTATAGATTCAGGGCTGTTAGCACAGTGAAGATGCAAATGAGGTGTGAACTCATTAGAGTTGCTGAATCCCAAATACTTGGATTCATGTAGGAGATGGAAACATAATGCAGGCATTCCTTCAGTGTTTGGTTTTAATGGATTGCAACTGTGACTGATTAATGGTTGGAAGAAGGAAAACCCAATATCACTGCAGGCTACCTTACTTTCACTGGGTAAGTCAGGTTAGATCTACAAAGTGTTAGATCTAAGGCTAAAGATGTAAGTAAGCAGCACACAAGTCATAGGTTGTGTTCCTTAACATACAACTTTCCCTTCATTTATTGGAAACTACATCTGATATTATTTCCACTTAATATCCTCACACATTTTAACACCAATGATGAAGAATGGCTTACACACTGCATATCTCAGATTACATGTCAGATAAATTAAGAATGGCCAACAAACACAGGAATGTAAGACAGAGCTTTATATTTCAAAGCAATAATCATATGTTGTGTAATCACTAGGTACCATATATCCAAAACTATTAAATGAACAAATAGCATTTGTATGGTTTGATATCACTGTAGAATCTGTTGCAGTTGGTTGTATGTAGATTGACTTCATTTTTTGCTGCAAAGCTGTTTGCGTGGCAAAGAGGGATAAGGCAACCATCCTGTGTTTTGAAGGTGTATTGGAGAAAGAGTTCAAATCCAGACCTATGTAGAAACATCTCATGTTGTGTGTTTGTCATAGATTGCTTTTCCTCATTTCAACTACTTCTCCCTTTTTTATTCTTTCTTTCTTTCTACTTCTCCCTTTTATATTCTTTCTTTCTTTCTTTCTTTCTTTCTTTCTACTTCTCCCTTGTTTATTCTTTCTTTCTTTCTTTCTTTCTTTCTTTCTTTTTTATTCTTTCTTTCTTTCTACTTCTCCATTTTTATTCTTTCTTTCTTTCTACTTCTCCATTTTTTATTCTTTCTTTCTTTCTTTCTACTTCTCCATTTTTTATTCTTTCTTTCTACTTCTCCCTTTTTATTCTTTCTTTTTCTTTCTTTCTTTCTTTCTACTTCTCCTTTTTATTCTTTCTTTCTTTCTACTTCTCCCTTTTTATTCTTTCTTTCTACTTCTCCTTTTTATTCTTTCTTTCTACTTCTCCCTTTTTATTCTTTCATTCTTTCTTTCTTTCTTTCTACTTCTCCCTTTTTTATTCTTTCTTTCTACTTTTCCCTTTGTTCTTTCTTTCTTTCTTTCTTTCTACTTCTCCCTTTTTATTCTTTCTATCTTTCTTTCTTTCTTTCTTTCTTTCTACTTCTCCCTTTTTATTCTTTCTTTCTACTTCTCCCTTTTTATTCTTTCTTTCTTTCTTTCTACTTCTCCTTTTATTCTTTCTTTCTACTTCTCCATTCTTTCTTTCTTTCTTTCTTTCTTTCTTTCTTTCTTTCTTTCTTTCTTTCTTTCTACTTCTCCTTTTCTTTCTTTCTTTCTTTCTACTTCTCCTTTTTTATTATTTCTTTCTTTCTTTCTACTTCTCCCTTTTTTATTCTTTCTTTCTACTTCTCCCTTTTTATTCTTTCTTTCTTTCTACTTCTCCCTTTTTATTCTTTCTTTCTACTTCTCCCTTTTTTATTCTTTCTTTCTTTCTCTCTTTTTCTTTCTTTCTTTCTCTCTTTCTTTCTTTCTTTCTTTCTTTATTCTTTTTTTTGTGGGGGTGCCAGTGTTTGAGTGATACACCACTTAGCGCAAACACAGGAAATGGAGAAAAATGAATGTCAGGTTTGGCTTTGCTTATCTTGTTTGTGTGAAGTGTGGCAGTGTGCAAACTGGGCAAATGGATCACCAAATAAGCAAACAGGACCCAGACAGCCAAAATAGAAGCTGGATGCATTCAATTAATACTGAAGTGCCTCTAGCAAACCCGCTAAGTGGTGTGCGGCAGTTATCAGAAAAGACCTTAAGAATGATTAGTAGAATAGGGAATGTCATGTAACTAGTCCTGTGGCAGCAGGTGTAAGTGTAGGGCTGAAGTAAAGATGGTCCTGGGTTCTAGGACAGAGTGTGCATCCTTTGTTTTACTGCTGTGACATTGCAGTTTATAACAATGAACTGCAACATAGACAAGTGTTTTCTCAACCTCCTTGTGGCAACAGGTGCAAGTACAGGACTGCTATACACATGGTCCTGGGTTCAAATACAGGATATTCCATGCACCTTTACTGTTGTTCCACTTCCTATTATAGTCACTCTCACTTATAATAATTGACATAGTGGAGCGGATATTAATTATATGTATGATGACTGAGACACTAGTATCGTGTCAGTTATTTATTTATTTATCTACGTATTATCACATTTATTATCAGATGTATGACTGTGGGTATAATATATACTATATTCCTGTAAGTATAATTCTGTTATCTGGACTGGCATAGCCTTCAGAGTTTCCTAACACACATACACAACTGCCTGTACATCCAATAATCTTGAAATTGCAACTGTAATTATGTAATGTCTCACTGCTTGGCAATGTTGCATTCTACTTGCCATCATGCAAATGAGGTGCTCACAGGTGTGCACTGCTGAGCACCATGTTTGTATGATGGGAAATTAGAGTGTAACAGTTTCAAACAGTGTGTGTACTACCAGTAAGCGCAATACTGGAAATGGCGGGAAAGCATCAGTCTCCATTGCTGTACATCCATGGCAGACATGACAGGCATTTGTGGTGAAAGCGCCAAGTTTAGGGCACAGGGGTGGGATATCCTGAAGTCCAAGATTTTTATTGGACTTATAGTTAAGATCCACAGTGACAAGCTTCTTCAGTAGGATTATTCTGGCTCCCAGTATAAGTTGGAGGCTTGGGATAGTTTATCCTGGGCTGTATCCAGTGCCACCTGTATCTTATGCACTGGAGGGTAGTATAGGCATCACTATAATGACCTACGGAGGAGGAAGAGGGATACCAGTGGACTGAGGAATTTAGGACTGAGACCATCCCACACCTGTGTAAGTAACATCTTCAGACAGTACTTGTAAGACTTGTGAAAGCTGAATATAGGCAAGAATGGTATTCATAATGGTGTTCTGTTCTGTTTTTTCCACAGCTGCCAGTTACTGTGAGTGCAATGTCTGAACCCATGAGGCTCGAATGGCAAGGATGAGGAAAGCATGTGGTATGTATGCAGCAGAAGAGTTGTGTTACTGTGACATTAAAAGTCAAAGATAGCTTTTAGGCATTTTATACAATTGTATCAAACTGAGCATGCACATCTCAAATGTAAAAGCAAGTATGCATGCATTAGTCTGCAGCACAAACCAAGAGTACAATATTAGACTTTAGTCAGAGGTTGTGGGTTCGGATACCACACTTCCCAACTATAGAATACTGTTAATTCTTCAATATTTAAATTATGCAGAGAAACAAGAATGTGGTATAGATAATTGGTTCAACCAACAACTGAATAAGAATAAAGCAAAAACAAAAGACGATGAACCAAATCACAGCAGGCAGCAGATAAAAAAAGAATTCTGTTTAATGGTTTTCTTTTTTATCTGCTGCCTGCTGTGGTTTGGTTCATCCTCTTTTGTTTTTGCTTTAATATTTAAATTATATTAAAACCTCTATATCAGTGGCACAAATGCCCTGCTGTAAACTGTAATCTGTATAACTGGAACATGCATATGTGTAATATGTGCACATGTCAAGGATTACTTGCTACAGTCTGTAGTATAGTATGCATCTATTAGGAGGTGGTAGTCTTAAATGTAAAAATTAAGATAATAGACTCAGATAATTGCATTAATGTGTTGTATGTGACATATGAAGTTATTAACCTTATCTCTTTTTTTCTCTCACCCTAACACTTATCTCACTTTTTTCATTTAATTTAATTTTATATATTTTTTTCTCTTCTTTTATGATTTTTTTTAATTTTATTTTATTGTAAAAACTTTTTCTTTTCTTTTTTAATTATATTATGTCTCATTGAAATGTGTCCATGTCACCCATATGTAGCACAACACTAAATGCTCCACAGCACAGTGGGGCAGGCCTGTCCCACAGGATTCATCTGGTCCCTCCACTGGCTTCAGCACAGATGCCCAGCATGTCTGGGAGCTAACCTGGCAGCACCTTTTCTGTTACCCCTGCAATATCTGCCCCCTCAGGTAGTCTGGCTCAAGAGGCTGGTCCAGTGGTACCCTCGGGGAGTGTCAGAGGTGATGATTTTATCACCTGCACTGAGTTGCCAGGGATGGTGCATAGGGTTATCCGCTACACCATTGGTGCATGCCTGCTCCTCCTAGAGAGGGTGCTCTCCCTCATTTTGCGCAGTACTAGGGGCAAGAAAAGGAGACATCAAGTACTCCAGTGTGTGTGTTTGTGTGTGTGTGTGTGTGTGTGTGTGTGTGTGTGTGTGTGTGTGTGTGTGTGTGTGTGTGTGTGATTTCTTGCTTGACATTACAGAGTGCATTTTACACCAACATGTGGGACACTATTATAATCTCCTCAACAGACACTGCTGATATCATCAGCTATAAAGTGCTGTCTGACACACTCCAAGTCAGACTTGTGCTGTGGTGCTTGTGTAAAGTATTGAGTTCTGTAGTAGAGTTCTATTCTCACTACAGTCAACTGAGAGTTTTTGTGTGTGTGTGTGTGTGTGTGTGTGTGTGTGTGTGTGTGTGTGTGTGTGTGAGTTTGAGCACTTGTTTGACATTACAGAGAGCCTTTTACACCAGCATGTGGGACACTGTTATTAACATATTCTCAATAGACACCGCTAATGTCATCAGCTATATCATATTTTTGGATATGCAGTACTCCCACCAGGGCAGGGTCAGACACTGGTCTGGAGGCCAGGCAGATGTCACCTCATCCTATCCTAGACAGATTACTGTGGCATGGCTTTAACTCTATCCACATACATCATGGAATGGTTTGTAGGCCCTGTGCTATCTTGCTAAGAAAGCCCTGTGGTCTCTCCAGCTACTGCATGTGTCTGGTGAGACAAATGCAAAGGAGAACATTATACTCTATTACTGTTCTGATGTGGTTTGACTGCAGTGCTGTCATACAATCCTAACATTTGCATATGATGACGTGACATATGCAGTACACAACATGGGCTTTCAATACCGGTGTGGGCACTTGGAGGTTGAAGTTCAGACTGCTAACTACATGTGTTCCCAGTGCTGGCATCGCTGTGTGTCAACATAGCAGGACTGTTGTAAATGCTGTGATTAACATGGAATTCCACTTTTCAGATGGACACCATAAAAAAGACACAGTTTTGAATTTAGTTGTAGATTGTGTGCCTTGGTCCCCATTCCTTTGTTTGTGTTAGCTCCTCTTGTACTATGTTATCAGCATTGGTGGACTCAATGATCACACCAATTATGTAATAAGCAGTGAACTTGGTAAGGCAATGGCCATATACTTTAGCCTGAACTGTTGAGGAATAGAGTCCAAACAGTGAAGGGCCTAGCACAGATCCCTGGGTTTTGCCAATGGTAATAGCTCTACTGGTACAGGTTGAGTCACTAACTATCATAGTAAGTGTTCTGTCAGTGAGCCAATTGATTATTCATATACTGATGTAAGGGTTAATCCCCACCCGGGAGTGTTTCTCAATGATCCTTTCATGGGGGATTATGTCAAAAGCCTAGGCCCAATCACACTAGGCAGTATGCACTGTCTTACCTTCATCCAGGCCTATCACATGGAAGCAATGGGCTGTGACAACATCAGAGATGGCTTATGGCATAACTCAGCATGTACACCTTCCTGATACTGTGGAATACACACTTCAGCACACCCTTTACTATATTCCCATACAAGGGTGTACATCAACATGCATCCGTCTGAGTGGACAGCATGTGATGCATGCATGTATAGAGACATCCTGACTCTCCTTGACTGTGAGGTGGACCAGCATGTGATCATGGACCTCTTACATGTACACTAGTCATATTCTGGTTGTGTGCAACAGACATGTTTGAGTTGTTAATGCTACATCATGTCTGTTACATCTCATAGATGTCTGGAAATAGGTCATCGATAGCATCGATGATGACAACAGTATTATCTTGTGGAACTTGACCAGGTCAAGGCATTTGACATAAATCCACACTGAGGTCTTCATTCAACACTGTCATATATGGCCATAAACAGCTATATCACCGAATGGGTAGACCAGTGTATCACATACATGGCATCTCACTATGTTGAAATCTGTGATGTGACCTATATCTTGGGTCCAATGATCAGGTCTGTACATCAGAGCTGTCTGCTATGTCTTCTCCTCTCCATTAGTTAAGTGACAGACATCACAGATGACATACACATGCAGTATCCACTCAGCTACCTGAGGGATTGCAGAATGTGGGAAATCATTGACACCAACTGTGATATTAGTATAATTCAGACAGTAGGAACACATACCAAACACTGCTGCCACAGACATGACAACACCTGTATTGACAAGACACAAGGGGGATGTGTTAAGTCAGGAAACAAACACACTACTTAAGTATAATGTGGACATCACACCCTATAATCAGACTAATAGGTATGTGACCCATGTGCTGTGGTAGATGGTAAGTGGTACATCCAATAGCATGCAGTCACAGTGCTGAATACTCCCTTGAATGTAACACAAGTACTGGGTATGTGAAGGGCATCCACATCAGAGGCCATAATACTTTCATGGTTCCCAGCCTTCATCATTCATGTACTTCCCAACACATCTTCCAGTGATGTGTAAATGAAATATACCACCTTTGTCACAGTGAGCTGTCATGCAGCTTATTGCCCATACCTAGTTTTTTTTTCTTTCTGTGGAATATACATGACTGTCTGATGGTGCGGAACACCAATCAAGTTGTTACATCAGATGCATGTGGGCTACCTGTTCTGCTTATGCATGCACCACATACATAGGTGTTTGATAACTATATATGTAACACACACAAAGCAACTAGCCTGTATTGCCCATACTGTTGCATGCAGGTATAGCAGTGTCCCTTCTAACACCTCCAGCAGATGTTACAGTGCCAGGATAGTGTGCGTGTTTACCTTCATAGAGTGTGGTTGTATCATAATAGTTGTTCAAGTGTGTGCATGTGTATTTATGTGTGTGCGTGTGTGTGTGTGTGTGTGTGTGTGTGTGTGTGTGTGTGTGTGTGTGTGTGTGTGTGTGTGCAGACTCCTGTCTTATCACTGTAAATCATATATGTTATGTCAGAGGCATGGGATTACTGGTGGCATTATTCTGATATTGTCCATGATTGTGGTTGGTTCTTGTAATGCTTTCCATGAGCCTTTACATGTGCTCACCTTGCTGGAGACCTTTTCTGAGAATCCACTCATATTCAGGCATATCATTTTGCACAGCTTTGGAATATGCACCCTACCCCAGTTGTATTGCAGATCCCTGATAACTGTTCTCTGCATTATTCATGAAAGGATGCTTATCTCAGACAGGCATCCTCCCCATTGTTATGTCATCTTGTATGACAGTCAGACAAAACCCATTTTTGCTGTACAATCCCTACCATACCATATAGATACTTGACTGGTGTTGCTGCTACAACCATCTTCCATTGACATGTAGTATAGGCATCATTATAATGACCTATGGAGGAGGAAGATGGATACCAGTGGACTGAGGAATTTAGGACTGAGGCAATCCCACACCTGTGTAAGTACCATCTTCAGACAGTACTTGTAAGACTTGTGAAAGCTGAATATAGGCAAGAATGGTATTCATAATGGTGTTCTGTTCTGTTTTTTCCACAGCTGCCAGTGACTGCGAGTGCAATGTCTGAACCCATGAGGCTAGAATGGCAAGGATGAGGAAAGCATGTGGTATGTATGCAGCAGAAGAGTTGTGTTACTGTGACATTAAAAGTCAAAGATAGCTTTTTGGCATTTTATACAATTGTATCAAACTGAGCATGCACATCTCAAATGTAAAAGCAAGTATGCATGCATTAGTCTGCAGCACAAACCAAGAGTACAATATTAGACTTTAGTCAGGGGTTGTGGGTTCGGATACCACACTTCCCAACTATAGAATACTGTTAATTCTTCAATATTTAAATTATGTAGAGAAACAAGAATGTGGTATAGATAATTGGTTCAACCAACAACTGAATAAGAATAAAGCAAAAACAAAAGACGATGAACCAAATCACAGCAGGCAGCAGATAAAAAAGAATTCTGTTTAATGTTTTTCTTTTTTATCTGCTGCCTGCTGTGGTTTGGTTCATCCTCTTTTGTTTTTGCTTTAATATTTAAATTATATTAAAACCTCTATATCAGTGACACAAATGCCCTGCAGTAAACTTTAATCTGCATAACTGGAACATGCATATGTGTAATATGTGCACATCTCAAGGATTACTTGCTACAGTCTGTAGTATAGTATGCATCTATTAGGAGGTGGTAGTCTTAAATGTAAAAATTAAGATAATAGACTCAGATAATTGCATTAATGTGTTGTATGTGACATATGAAGTCAGCTGTACATAGGGTAGTTTCACCTGTCCTCTTTCCCTGTGTTCATTCCTACAATTCATGTGAGTGTCTCTATTTGATACACACACTTCTTTTGAGTGTTCATTTTAGATGGCAGTCCATTACCTGTTACAGATCATTTACACAGCTTCAGTGCACAGTGCTAGGAATGGGATATCACAATACTCTGGACTGTAGGTACACTGTTCTGTATTGTGTTTGGGCCATATACTTCACATTCATTCCTCTCAACTGTCCAAATATTCCCAGGAAGTTGAGTTGTTTTCCTTATCAAATTTGTGGCTTTCTGCCTTGTCACTGGGATGATCGCAGGACTGATGTGAGTCAATATTACATACATTTGAGTCATACCTCTCAACTGTCCTGATTTGTGCAGAATGCCCACTTTTTGTCTCATATTTTTGATCTTTACCTCATAACATTTTGATTTTCTGGCAAATCATTGGCATGTCATTGCAGATTGAAGTCAGAAACTGATGACAGACATCTGAATTTCAAACTTCATGGTCTTCAGAAAGTTCATAGTACTGTACAACTTATTATTCCTTCAACTTTCTAAGTCTGGAAGACCAATATTGAAAATATTTCCCTAGTTTTTGACCTTTGTTCTCCCATTATTTATGGATTTGTCCAGCTTTCTTGCTCTAAGACATTGAGAGAGTTTAATTCTAATACATTTCTATGTGATATCTATGTCAGAAATGTCCCTGGGTCTGGTTATTTGTCCCCTCATTATGTTGACCTTTGTGCAGATCAACACATATAACAGATTGACATACATCTGTGAAGTTCTGATGATCATTATGGCATTCCGCACAAATTAATGGATCGTAGGTGCTCTGCTTTACACAGAATTGATATCTGCGCTCGCTTACATGGTTTCCTGGCCAGCAACACTGTTGCCTGCCATGAAACCTAGCTTAGATACACCATACGCAATTAATATGTATTGTGCACTGCTGTTTGCTGTGCACCATAGTGCAGACATGTTTCTGTTTGTAAATTCCTGCATACACTGTTGGAAAATCCTGGTGGCTGGCTGGTGTGTGATTCTCAAACAATCTGGAAATATATCGCTGATTGATAAGTATATTTCTTGGCATTTTAACCTTTCAGAGTTCTGCATTGTCTTAATTTTGCCTGACTGAATTGTTTTATATATTTTCTGGCATTGTTTTCTGTTTCTTATCTGTCCTGAAACTGTCCCCCCTCCATTCTTGTGGTGTTGCTATAGTTGGTGGCTTTGCAGCTGACCGCCACTACTGTAAGATTCACGCAGAGCCTACACTGAGTTTATTGAATCTTGGGGACTATATATATATATATATATATATATATATATATATATAGAAGCATTGTTATCCATCAATATCCATTCTTCCATAACATAATCCTTAACAACTAGGCTATCCAATTGGCTTGATCAAGGCTGCCCTCGGTCCCAGTCTTTGTTTATATTAAATAATGAGGAACCTTCTCTGTGTGGAAGATCTGCAATTCCCTAGAGTTCCTTAGAGTTCAATCACTTAATAAAAAACATAGTGTGAATATCCCACCTAATAACAGGTGGTAGAAATACTTTCTTTAAAAACTTTCCAAAGCATAAATCCACTAAAGAAAGTAGGGAAGCACAAGCTAGTTCAAATCAAATCTTTATTAGAAACATGCAACTAAGGGATTCAAACAGTAGTTGAAAAAAGTGTAGAAATTCACCATTCCATTTATATACCTGTTCAATACCTGTTTAAAAGCATGTTTTAAAGCATGGGAGTGGTTTATTAGGGTAGCTCTGTTGTAAAAGACGATTATCATGTTTACTACCTAAATACCCCTTCCCCCATACACCAGTGTGACATTCGACACAGTGCTGCTCTGCTTCAAGCTCTGTGATTCCAGAATATGTTAAACTTAAATAAACTAAAAGTTAAACTAAAAAATATACATTAATAATTGCAAAAGTATCAAAAAAGAAAAAAGTTAACACAAGTCTCCAAAATTCCTTAGAAATCTTTTCTACCAACATTCAGAAACATTTTTTAACATTATTAGCATAGATTGCTTTCGTCTATTAGAACTTCTTCAGGTTTGTGTGTCAAGTGGAAAAAGCAACTACAATTAAAAGTTAAATAACAATATATAACACTAAATTTTGTTGGGCTAAAATCAATTCATGCTATTTAAGAAAATGTAATACAAAAAACAATCCACTTGGGGGGGGGATATATATATATATATATATATATATATATATATATATATATATATATATATATATATATATATATATATATATATATATATATATATATATATATATATATATATATATATATATATATATATATATATATATATATATATATATATATATATATATATATATTTACATAAGTCTATTCATCTCAAATGATTCCTTGTTTTACTTTATTTTACTTTAAAATTCTTTAATAGGTTTATCATTTGAGAAGAACAGACATATACACACACGCACACACACACACACACACACACACACACACACACACACACACACACACATATGTATATTTGGTAGGTAGGTTTTTATTTAGGATTTGTTTTTTGTACTACATTTATTTAGATAACGTATTGTTTTTAGCCCAACAAAATTTAGTTATATATTGTTATTTAACTTTTAATTTTTAGTTGCTTTTCCCACTTGACACACAAATCTGAAGAAGTTCTAATAGATGAAAAGCAATCTATGTTAAAAATACTAAAAATGTTTAAAAATGTTTCTGAATGTTGGTAGAAAAGATTCTAAGGAATTTTGGAGACATGTTAACTTTTTCTTTTTTCATACTGCAATGAAATGCTTTCAGAAAGTTTTAGCAATTATTAGCGTATAACTTTTTAGTTTAACTTTTAGCTTAGTTTAGTTTAACATATCCTGGAATCACACAGTTTGAAGTAGGGCAGCACTGTGTCAAATATCATACTGGTGTATGGGGGAAGAGGTATTTAGCAAGTAAATATGCTAATTGTCTTTTATAACACAGCTACCCTAGTAAACCACACCCATGCTTTTAAACAGGTATATAAATGGAATGGTGAATTTCTACACTTTATTCTGTTTTTTCAACTACTATTTGGATCACTTGTTTGTGTATTTCTAATAAAGAAGATTCAACTTGAACTAGCTTGTACTTCCCTACTTTCATTAGTGGATTTATACTTTGGAAAGTTGTTAGAGAAAGTATTTCTATCACCTGTTACTAGGTGGGATAGTCACAGTATAGTTTTTATTAGGTGCCCGAACTCTAAGGAACTCTAGGGAATCTTAGATCTTCCACACAGAGAAGTTTCCTCATTATTTGTTGTTGGACCCAGTATAGTGACAAACTGGGTTTGTGAGACTTCAAGAGACTCCACGGAGACTGTTTCTTTGTTTATATTACTATCAGACCTCTTGTTTGACTGGTCTCAAAATAATATTTTATCCATAATTCCTACAATTACAAAACAGAAATTCTGCATTCATTTATTAATTTATTGCAGCTATTTAAATGCTGAATTATATATGCATTTTACAAAATAAATATATAAAAAATAAAAAGTCAATTAAGAAAAATACAAACAAAAAATAGAAACATGTAGGTGAAAAAACAGCGTTAGCCAAGGAGAACATTATGATGGAATTAAATAAACTAATCTGAATAAATTATAATTCAGGGACCAAGATTTTAAGCATAGAGCTGCAATAACTGGCAGCCAGTATAAATAGCATAGCTTAAGAGTGATATGACAAAATCAAGAATTACCCATCATAAACTCATTAGGTAATTCTGTACTCTGATTTTCCATGCACTTCTGTACTTATTGTGTTTCATTGTTTGTGTATAATGCTTTTTTTTTGCACTGTGTTTTTAAAAGTATAACAGTTTGTTAATTGATTAATTGGTGATGTTTCTGTATATAAAGGGGTTTTAGAAGTTGGTATGCTCATCTGAAGAAGTTTTTGTGATAAAATGCGGTGATACAGTTAATGCGTTTTGGATGTGCTTTACGTTTTTTAATATCATGTGCGATCAATAAAACAGTGGATTTTATTCTGGTAAACCTTCCAGTGCCTTATTTTTCGTTATTGTACCCTTTACATTCATACTGGATTGCCATTTGACAGCTATAGGTAAAGACAATTATTGCCATCTGACAGCTATGGATAAAGAGCATTACAGCAGTCCAGGCAAAGAGATACCAGTGCATTCCTCACTATAGCTATTTTTGAAGATGTAATTAAGTTCCAGACCCAAGCGATATTTCTTAGGTGAAAAATAACATGCCTTAATGAGCATTGACACTTGACTCTACAATATCAACCTTTCATCAAGAAGACTAGCAAGATCACGGACTTAAGATACAAATTCAAATCTATTTCCCCATATATAATAAGATCCAAGCAAAAGGTAAAAAGGTCATATAGTCAAACCATCTGAAGAAGCATACATAGCGTATGTGAAAGCGCTTATCCAGTTAGTTTGATTTGTGTGAATAAAAGCTACGTTTTGAAGAATTTTTGTCTATTGCTGCTCCTTTTCGAATCGTTGGAATTGACTGTTTCCGTGATTGTTCACCAGTTTATATATTCATTGATTTCTACAGATTGTGACTGGTGAGCTAATTTGAGTAGTAAGTGATTCATATACTACAAAAGGTAAAAAGGTCATATAGTCAAACCATCCAATAAAAACTTCAAGAAAGATCTGGCCAAGCAAGAGTCTTCACTATGTAATACCTTAAACTAACTGTAGTGGAGGCCCATTGAACATATGCAAATTACCCATAAAGGTATTACACAGTGAAGACTCTTGCTTGTCTCAATCTTTCTTACAGTTTTTAGTACTGATGAGGTAAAAAAGGCTGGAACATGGCATTTCTAAAGCTAGTGGGATGTGACTTTATTGGCCTGAATGTATCCATAAAGACTTAAAAAGTTAAAAGTCATGGACATTCAGAAGCCAGGTTCATAGGGTCATAGATTCATAAGTATATAGTAGGTTAACAGCCACCAGGGCCTTTATAAACCTAGTCATGCAATCCAACCCAACTGTGTCCCTATTTATCATGGAGGTTTATTAAGAGGAGGTATGTTAGTTAGGAAGTTTCTAGAGGTTATGTGGGTGTATGTTAGTTTGGTCATTACTGTCTGCTTCTGAATATCAGAGACATGGGAGCCAAGTTCTGGGGTGATTTTTCCAATTTCCCATCCATTGGTGAAGGTTATGCTTAAATAGGGTTAGGGATGGACTTTTCTTCACATGGATGGGGAGCCTGTTCCAGAGCATGACGGATCCACTGAGACACATATCTGGGTCACCAAAATGTCTTATTTATGTCGCAAACAAAAACTGAAATCCTTGGATCTAGTGCTTCTGATGCCGTTCATTTTGTGGATGTGAAAAAGGTCTATCAGAGATGGCCTGAGGATGCCTTGCATGCCAGGCATAGATCACCTGTCTGTAACTTGTAGAAGACAGAGTACAGTGTTAGGGCTTTAAGGCAATCCATATAGGACAATGTGTTTATACCATGGATTACAGGAGGTTTAAAGCATTATACAGTGAGATTCTAGTTTGTCTGGATCTTTCTTGCAGTTTTTGTCATATATATAATAAAAGGGAAAAGGAAGGGAAGATAGAAAGGATGCACAGTTGTTACATTGGTTTTACTTTAGTCTTGGAATAGTTTAGGTTTGAACGATGTTCAGAACAGAGTCCAAACAATCTTTCACTTGAAGGAGATCAGGTACAAACTGCTGGATGAAGAAGAGGCATTACTGCAGATTCTCATCCTAATAGGTCTGATATAAAATATATTTTTCTCAAAGGACAACAAAAATGTAAAGGTAGAATCCTGTGGAACTACATATTCCAGGAGATATTGGATAGAAAAATGTAAACCTGGCATCACTCTCTGATATCAACCACATGTGTAAGAAGCAGATTATGTAAGCATGCTATCAGAGATACCATAGTAAACATAAAGACATTTAATTATGATGCTATGATCCACCATGCCAAATGCTACCATTATATGAAGGAGCATCAAAAAGAAATATAACCTGGATTGTCTTTCTTTGCCTCTAGTACTCCAAGAATGATTGGATTCAGGCAGCTTGGCACCTAAAACCTTCCCAGGTCACCTAACTCTTCCCCTTTCCCACAATTCTGTGCATTGAAAAAACCCTCTCTAGATCTATTTTGATACACATAAGTGCAGTCACAGTTAGCAGCTCTCACAGGCTATCCTGTATTTTATGAAGTGATACATTATCATTTCTGGATCCATTTTGATAGAAGTATCAGTATTTTCAATGTTTATCCTCCCAGTTACTGCTGGGCTCTTAATAACCTAATTAATGCTGAGTAATTCTTATTTTATCTGACTTTTTCTTGATATTTTCTTTCCTTTTGACTACTCTATGTACATTTTATGGACAGATGCCTTCTCTGTCAGTATAGACCTACTATTTTTTTTGTTTTCTTATGAGTCATTACTACCATAGTTTAGATTTTAACAATCAACTTCTAGCAGTTTTACTTGATTTGTGTAAGTGTCTGAACAACTGTTGTGGGCAGAAATATATATTTTTTTCAGTCCTTGGATATTGTACGTTTGTTCATGTCGACATCTTCATGTAAATATTAATTAATGTAGGGGGTGCAGTGGTGAGCAGTTAGTGTTGTCACCTCATGCTGGGGTGCCTTTTGTGTGGAGCCTGCATGTCCTTCCTGTGTTTGCGTGGGTTTCTTCTGGATGTTCTGGTTTCTTCCCACATTCCAAAGACATGCGTATGGAGAGTTTGTTCCCAGGCCTCTGCTGAAAATGGCCTCTGTCCTAATCAGACTTTCCTGGTAAACAAATGTTAAATAAATAAATAAATACATACATTATCTGAATGTATGGATAGCCCTTCTAAGGTCCATTAACAACTGCAATCTTAATTCAGTTTGTTTCAGTCTCTATTGGAAAATGTAGGGCATACTAAGTTTTCTCATAACTGGTACTCTTCTAACAAATATTTCCTTTGCCTTATTAAATTACTAAATGCTGATGTTTATTGCTGCATAACTTGCAATGGGCTCCTTGTATTTTGCTAGGGATCATGTTTTCTGTTTAACCCTGCCATCTGCCTGATTCTGACTTCAGTGGCACTTGTGGTCACACTTTGATATACTTCTTGCTACTTTTACTCCTGTCTTATCCCGGCTCCCTGAATGACTGGTAATGTTGAAGAATAAAGACTTTCCCTAAATGGTTTTCTTTCTTAAGAAATATCACCTTAGTCTTGTTGAACCTGTAGAGTTTGGTGTTTAGCTGTACATTGATTGCTTGAGGTTCCTTGCATTTTGTTCTGAGTTGAATTAAACTAGTTTACTGCTTGACCATCTCACCCACTCAATTCCATGTTCTGTTTCACTTGGGGTCATATATTACTTTACTTTTCAGGCAATATTGGGAAATGTGCAGATGGTGACATTGATCTGTGAATATTTTCTCTAATCTCAGGGCCGGCCTTAGCTGAAATGGCACCCTAGGCGAAGTACTGCTCTGGTGCCCCTTAAGCCCCAGCCACACCGAACTCAAGGAACACCCTTATTTGAGCCATGCCCACAGATGGGTCACTCCCACAAAACACACTCCAGTTCTTTCAGTGTAAGGTACATTATAAGGTACACTGATGCCCCTCTAACCAGGCTGAACAAGGAGAAGATAACTGTTACTTGCTTATCTGAAGCCAGGATCCACCAAATCACACACACACACACACACACACACACACACACACACACACACACACACACACACACACACACACACACACACACACACACACACACTCATGACATTACACCACAGGTACCAGTATGATTCCATCATAGTTCATGCAGGTGTAAATCACCTGAGATGTACCTCCCCAGGCTATATGAAGAGAAACATTATGGAGCTTTCAGACTATGTGTCTTAAGCTGGTATGAACCTGACACTGAGCAGCGTATTAACATCATCGAGGATGATGCTACAATATGAGCAAAAATCATTAATTTCAACGACTGGTAATCTTTCTGGTGTCATTCTAAGGTGACTCAGTATGTGTCAGCTTGGGAGGATATGGTCAACAGACCACGCTGCTTTGCCAAGGATAGTCTGCATCTTTCCCCTCTAGGTTTTTGAACACTGGCTAAGGCTTTGTCCACCCACACAATGTCTTTTTAGGCAATGCCAAATTGGCAAGCCTACAGAAATAGCAAAATCAACTCAACGGACCTCAAGGCATTACTGTTCAATGACAGGAACTTAAATAAAAACTACACTCCCTCCAAGCCCCCCTCACACTCAAGAATATAGATATCTGTGCAGTTACCAAGAAAAGGTTTTAAATGGCAGAGAGTACTCCGTCAGTGAGAGGTTTCAATGCCTTCCACACTTTTAGACTTGTAGTTGCACAGACTACATCAATAACAATCATACCTCTAGTGTGCTCAAACAAGATGATGTGCTAGAGTTGCTCCACTTGCAGATCACCATAGACAAAATTGTGTACCATATCTTAACCAGCTATAGGTCGAACTCCATGTCCCAAGAAGCCCACAATGCATACTTGGACCTACTGGAAACACTTCCATCCAACCTAACACTCTACTTATGGAAGACTTTAATTACTCTTGTGTAGATTGAGAATCCTACGCAGCCTCAAATCTATAGGCACAGAGATTCCTGGACTTCATAAATATAAACAACATTGACCAAATAGTGAATACACCTACTAGAGGCTCCAATATACTGGACGTCATGCTCACAAATATGGAAGAATGTTGACCCCCCCCCACCATGTCTCATCTTCCCTGGTAAGGTGCAACCATAAAGCTGTCTCCTTCAAAATCAAAATCAACTCTGTAATCCCATTAAAATCAATAACAGTTAGGAACTATTCCAAGGCAGATTACCTGTTATTAAGTGATGGTTTGTCAAAATACAATGCCCCTCCAAACCCCTAGAACACACCAGCCTATGCTGAATTGCTTTCAGAAACTCTGTACAAGGATGTCAGTGGCTGCATAGAGGCTGTTGTACTTACCAGAAGTAAGCCTAGAACTAGCCCAGAAATAACTCACCCTATGGGCATCCGAAATTAAACAGGATATACAACAAAAGGAAAAAAATCAGGAAGAGTAATTCCCATAAAGATAAAAACATTTTCATCAAAGTAAGTAGGCAGCTAAGAGGGCTAATTAGGTCAAGCAAAGCCAACTTTGAGATTAAGATATCCTTCAAGGTGAAAGATAACCATAAGGCATTCTACAACTCTATCAGAAACCTCAAGGGCAACATACAACAATGTTCTGAACTGGTGATTAATGGTGCCACATTTGCTGAACCTGGTGATAAAGCAAATTTGTTAGTGGACAAATTCAGTTCCAGCCTTACCACCCCCCCCCCACACACACACACACCCCTACCATCCCTCCAATAATATTTTCAAACATAATCCCTCCAACTGTAACTAGGGGGCCTGTACTGACTGCACTCACTTAAGGCAAGAACATGGCCTCAGTGGGCCCCAATAACATCCCAGGATGCCTCCTGAATAGTCTAAAATATGACTTATCAGGATCCCTGGAGTCATTATTTAAGTATAGTCTTAAAACAGACTTTGTACCACATGAATGGAGAACTGTGACAGTAATTCCTCTTCATAAGAAAGGACCTTCTACAGATCCTGGAAACTACAGACCCATTAGTCTGATGAGTCTTAGTTTCAAAGCCATAGAAAGAATTATCATGGAAATTATCAACAAGGAAATAGAAGACCTCCAAACTCTGGATCCATCCCAGTTTTCCTTTGTCAAAGGAAGGTCATGCTTACTGAATCTAGTGGGCTCTTTTGAAAAGGTCACTAAGACAATGAATGAGAGAAAACTGTGCATACTACCTACCTAGATCTGGCTAAGGAGTTTGATACAATACCACACTTGGGTATTGTCAAAAAAACTTACAGAACTAGGAATAAACTTCTTTATAACAGTTGGATAGCTAGTTGGCTTACTGATAGGATCCAGGAGGTTAGAATCAATAAGACTGCCTCCACATAGAGGATGGTGACCAATGGAGCCCCCCAGGGCTCTGTGCTAGGCCCATTCTGGTTTGGCATCTACATCTCAGAAGTCAAAGCCAATGTCAAAGGCCTCTGACTAACCAAGTTTGCAGATGATTACAAACTTGGAGCAGTCATTGAATCCTTGCATTATAGTATATTTTGTGAAGTCTGCCACCCCATGTAACTATGTAATCAATAAAACACCCTTAAAAGTTGATTCACTAGTCAGGGATATGGGAACTCATGTAGATAGCAACCTTCAACCAATATGTGCCCAAGATAGTAAGAAACTCCTTCTATGTATCTCAATTTATAAGCAAGGGCAAGACATCTAGGTCCAGTGAATTTATCATACCATTGTATTCTGCTCTCATTAGTCCCATCAAAGGCCTTACTGAGATGGACACCAGGTGTCAAAGTCATGGCCTCAAGCTAAATGCCAAAAAATGCATAGTCATCCCATTTGGGAAAAACAAAACACCCACGAACTACCACATAGATGGTGGCCCCCTTAATACAGAAGAGGTAATAAGAGATCTGGGGACCCAGGTAGATAGTAATCTCTCCTTTGACAATCATATTGTTAAAGTAGTTAGGAAATCCTTCTATGTGGCCCATCTAATTACTAAAGGGTTTGCATCTAGAAATAAAGAGGTTATAGTGCCCCTCTACTCATCACTCATTAGACCCATCATAGAGTACAATGCCCCATTTGGGATGTACCTCACAAGACACTTCCAAAAGCTGGAAAGACCACAAAAGTACCTCACCAAGAGGATTACTGGTCTCAAACATATGTCCTATGCAGTCCAACTGAAAAAACTCCGGCTGTACTCAGTGGCATATCACTTACTCAGAGGTGATCTCTGCCTGACTTATAAAGCCATGTCCAACTCAGAATTGATGGACATGCTCCACCTAAAGAAATCCAAGTCACTGTGAGCCACTCGCTTTAGTGAGCTAAATCTCGCCATAATAAATAGAACTTGCTGGAGGGATAGATTCCTGTCACAGAAACTCACCATGCTTTGTAACAAAATTCCAAATTACATCAGGCAGAGCCCCTCACTAACACTCTTCAAGAGAAACCTTGACAAGTGGATGGGTAACAGAAAATACACCTCTGGGATCACTTCATTGGCTCTGCTTGACAGAGGATCAGTTAATTAATCAATGGGGTGGTGAAAGCCGACACACTCTGGCTAGGCTTATAAATGTCCTCGGGCAGATAGCCTACTACCTATCTATGAACCTATGAACCTAAATATAAATCAAATTTATAGGTCACATTTGAGTTGAATGGCTGGGCTTTTTAGGGCTCTAGTGGTCGTTAGCCTACCATACACCTACGAATCTTGGAAAAAAACAATAAATTCTGGAACACACTTGTAAACCTTTTAAACATCTTTTTGCATGGAGAATCACCCCATGTACCCCAGTAACACTGTTACTTACATACATTAACTCATAGGCTATAATACCTTGGACTTGAAGGACTATGTCACAGTATCACAACCTCAGGCAAAGTATATACTGGTCCACATTTTTGCTTGCAATTCTGAGTGTCAGAGTTATGATCCTTCAAATTTCAACTGGTATTCACCACAGTTAACCCCTCAAAATGAAATATAGAAACTGAATCACCTCATGTACCCCAATAACACTATTACTTACATATATTAACTGAGAGACTATAATACCTTGTACTTGAAGGACTGTGTCACAGTATCACAACCTCAGGCAAAGTATATACTGGTCCACATTTTTGCTTGCAATTCTGAGAGTCGGAGTTATGATGCTTCAAATTTCAACTGGTATTCACCACAGTTAACCCCTCAAAATGAAATAAAGAAACTAAATAATTAATAAAATAAATAGAAAAGATAACTAGATTGACAGGACCTGATCTTTCAAAAATACATATTTGTATCTCCAAGCAGAAGCTCACCTATATCTGTCAAAACGAGATCCATAATGATTGTCTCCATAACAAAGCAGTGAACATATATAAGGCCGATGGGCCTATAATTACCAGGAGAAGCTGTTGAGCAACCCTTAGTGAACAGGAACCACCATGACCTACTGCCATATTCTGGAGATTATGCTTATAGACAAGACATTTTGTAACACAATGTGAAGTGGGCTATTAGATCATGCTTAATGGCACTAAGAAAATACCAGGAATTTTATCCAAGTCCACGGAATTGGTGTACATGTATGCTTTTATACTGCTTTGATTTTATCGCAATATAAGTTTGAGGTGTTCTCCGCTGGGTGCAATGAAGCAGTAGTAGTATTAATTACCACAATGCTGAAATCAGTGCTAAATTTGTTCACAAGCACATAGGCACTATCATGTGGCTTGGAGGGCATTTTGTCATTTACATCAAGGATGCTACATTACTCAGTACTGCAACTAATTTTATTTATGTAATTATAGAATGTTTTATAGCTCATACAAAGACTTTGATGACAAATTTTGTTAACGCTTTGTCTTGGTTGAAGTAAAGTATATTTATCTGACATTTGGAACCTGTTATAGGATGAGCAGTGTCTTCTTTTTTTGTTTTTTTTTTTTTTTTGCTGTTGTTGTTGTTGGGCCTTTCTTGCCTCAGAGAGGGAAGCAGAAAGTACAGCTGTGTTGTTATTCTGCATCTCTTTTAAAGTGGAACACCCCACATCATTGTGAAACTCCTCACATTGCTTGTCCCTGTCTGAAAAATGGCAAAGTTGAAATTATCTCTTATACCCTGTAGCCTTTTTAGCACATTTGACACATCCTTTAGTTTGCACTTAGGAAAACAGGTTACTGTGATGGATTCCTTGTCCAGTATGATCAGTACAATACCATGATACTTCATCATCTAGTCACCATGAACTATGATATGATAATTGATACAGGCTGCTTTGACCACTTTAGGGATCTGCAAATCTGGTGAGATGTTTTGTATACTAGTAATGTTATACAAAGTGTCAGATAGATCTGATCATGAGATGGAATGTTAATCAGATTCTGTACTACTTTATTCAGATGCTGTTGTTGGGAAATCTTTAAGAAACCTGATATAATGGAGGCTGATTACTGATATGTTGACAGTTTTGCCTCAAGCAAGTCAATACATTTTAGCTATTCCAGTGGTATGGTATGATAAAGCCATGACTGCAACCCAGATGACCCAAGTAGATTAGTGGCATAGACAACTGGCAAAGTCTCAGGAATGCTAGGCATTCTTACTCAGGAGGGGCAGGATGTTCCAGAATTGCTCAGTATGAGAACTGGCAGAGGCTGGGATTCATGGGACAGATGTTAGAATGGGGGGGGGGTAGGGGAATGGGGATAAGTATGCCTGCTGTGTGGCCATCAGCAGGGAATGCAATCATTGTGTGCCATATGACTGACCACCCATCCAGCAAGGTCGACTGTCAACAAGTAGGGACAGAGTTATTATGCCATGCAAAACAAAAACCCTCACACATTCAGATGATGGCTTCTATGCCAGTCCAGCCTGCCACTTGCCCCAGGCCAGTATGCATCACACCCTTTCTATTCTGAGCGAGCTAAGGAGGCCATCTCAGATAGGTCTCGCCCAAGAAGGAAGACCCTAGCAGTAAAGGATCTGCTAGGGGATCGGGACTTGTGACTGAGATGATTGGGCCAACAGATTTGGTTAGATAGTCAAACAAAGTGAGGGAAACTTCTTTGATTTGTCCTGGGGAATAAGCAGTGTGTTTTTTTCACTACTTCAGAAAACCATGCTTGATAAGATCTGAAAAGGAGAGTTCAAATATTGCCTGTATCTATTTCCTTGTGGGCTTACAAAATAATAAAACAAATAAAGGGTCTTCTTAGTAGTGTGATTATTGGCTAACATTTTATGAGTTACCTGTTATATGATGTGGACAGTGATTACTATAACATGACAAAGGTAACATGAGATTGTGATATCATATAAGAAACTAGAGATGGTAATCACAAACCCATGTGATATGCTCAAACCAGCACAAATCCTCCCAGCTAATGAATTTTTTCTGGTAAAAAAAAAATATTCTGAACTCAAGTACGGTAAACTCAACATATTTTCCAAGAATACAGAACCATACTGTGAAAGTAACTAGCACTTATCTTAACATGAAAGGGTGTTGCATACCTGTAGCTACTAATTAAAGTGAAGGTATGATATTATCCTTAAAACACACCCAAACATAACTCAGAATAATGTGAGTGATGTTGTTGTGATTTCATAACCCACAAGTTGTAGCCAGGCATCTGCAAGCTGCTATCTCTTAATTTATTCAAATAGTAAATGGCAAGAATGACCTCCAATAGTTCTTCTTTCAACAATTCTTCAAACGTACATGTCTTTAAGCAGTAGGTATTATTATCACCTGTTCTATGACCTCTATGAAACTGATATTTTTCTGTTTTAAGCCACTCTACAGAAGCTAAGAAATAAAACAAAGTCAATCTACATGCTACGAAAAGTTCACTAACAACCCCAGCAACTAAATCAGGCTGCCGATGATCCACCACGCTGTCCAGGAAGCAAATACAGCCAATGGATGCGCCCGCCTCTAGCTCGTCATGAAAGAAAGAATGAGAGGCGGGCATGACCTGTATTATATACTGTCGATTGGCAGTAGACAGGGACATCACTAATACGAAAGCATCACTGATTGGATGCTTTTAAATAATGCTGGACAACAATAGCCACTAGGAGACTCATACATCATGAGGGGTGGCGTTCTATGCTGTGTGCTATCGTCAGTCGTGGGGGGAGGGTGCAATGCTACTGTGTACAAACAGGCATCGGGTGCAATGTAAAAAGTTCAAGAAGTTCAAGAATGTTTATTTTTTTATTTTTGGTTTGTTTTGCGATTTTGCGCCCCTTATGAGGCCGGCCTGTACGACGCCCTAGGTGGTTGCCTAGTTCGCCTATGCCTAAGGCTGGCCATGACTAATCTTCTCTGACTCACTTGTCTTCATTAAATACTGTACAGAACATTTTTGTTTTTAAGCCACTTACCAGCCCTGTCTGGCTTCAGTGTCAGTTGTTTTTCTGTGTCTGTTGGGATCAGCTCAGTCGATGTATACCTTCTATGCTACCTCAACACTGGGGCCAGAGTCACATATAAGACTCTTCTTGAACCATCCTGTCTATATTGCAGTCAACATTAATGTATATGGTATTAGTCTTCTTATAAGCTTCAGCCTTGGCTCAAGAATTCAATATCTCCATAAACCTAGGTTTGGTGTGTAGACTATTGATGCTTACCTTTGGCAGGGATTCAGTGTAGAGTAGCTTGGCACTGAGGTGGTCTTTCTGTTTGGGTGCCACTGTGTAGTTGGGCTGTTGCTACTTGTTCCAGTCCACAGCTTATAAGTACCAGAACACTTTTGGTGTCCTGGTGTGGTCAGTTTCAGATGCTGTTATTGTCAAGGCAAGTCTTCAGAGTTTACTCTTTTTTTACCAAAGGTATTTTCAATCACAGCCATCATTCTTTGACCCCAACTTCTAAGACGTTTCTTTGTCTTGGGAATGATATTTTTGCACCTTTCTTCAGCCATAAGGTTGTGATGAAATAGGGTAAGGAGATCACATCCGTCACAGAAAAGACGCTGCTCTTGCTATCCTTTTGGTAGCCTAAAAACTTACATTTATTTCTACTGGTGTCACTGGTGTTACAAATTAATTCTATTTTTCGTGCCTTATCTTAGTGTATATTTCACAGTCAACAACTGGATCCTCAGTCACTGCCTCGCAGAAAAATATGCAACGTAGTTTTGGCCTAATTTATCTATTTTCTTCTGTGCGGGCGATTTTTTTTCCTCATCTCTCTTCTATATTTACAGTTAGTGTAAAAGGGTCTATATCATTTACTCGAAGAAGCAGAATATTGACTCACTTTTAGTCGACCTGTAGTTGTCGAAGCTGCACATCATCGAATGGCCAAATCATCGATTTCTTTCTAAGGGAAAGAAATCAGTTGGCTGTTCTTTTAAATCTGCCCTTTTCCTGACTGCAGTGCGATCTCAGAGTTAGTATATTTAGTTAGGGGGGTGTGGGGGGAGAAGTCCCCAACTTTTATATTGTTTGTTTTAATGTGGTATACATGATTGGGCTACCAATTTCTTTCTCTTCGAAAGAAATCAGTGTTTTGGTTGTTTGATGTTGTGCATCTTCGACAAATATGGGTCGATTAAAGGTAAGTTTACATTTTACTTGTCTGACTTTATAATATAGACATTGTAAAAGACTAGCAATTTGTTTCCCTAAGGTGGAGTGTCCATTCTAGGGGCTAAACGTATGCTTGTCTCTGCACTCATATCTTACAGGCATTGCTTTTGTGTATATGATGTGATACTACCTAGCTATCTTGCAATGTATTTTTGCCAGAGCCTTTAGCCTGATATATTCTGTAGTCATCCAAAATCCTTCATCCCTTTCCCTCTCTTGTTTGATGGACAGATAATTCTGTAGGTAGCATGGTTAGTACTAGCTTATCTGTTTTTTTATCCAGAGTCTGATATATTCAACAACAGGGTGGCAGCTTTGTATATAACATGTGACCCTTCTTTGCTCTCCTGCAGGCAGGAGTCCTTATTTACGTTTTATGCAGTACCTAAGCCTGACATATTCTATAGTGTTCCAAAACATGTTATCCTCCCTCTTGTGCTGTATGGAGATTTGGTGTCTTATGTAGATCAGTGGATCCTAGCTGTACCTTCCTGTTTCCGTCTTCTGACACAGTCATCAGTTTCTTTAAGAACTCTTGTTCTTCTTCTTTCTGTACAGAATGGGGCAGGCTCTGGATAGTTTCACTTAGGATCTGTACTTTTGCAAGGCAGTGAAATACCTTATACAGTTATATACATATAATAACTGAATATAATTATATTTCTTCATTTATGTATGTTTGTATATACTCCATACCCTGAATTGTTTTCATATGCAGACCTTTGTAGGGACTCTCAGAGTTCATCAAGGTAACCTTCACTACCACTGCCAGAACCCCTTAGTGATGGAGAACCCCTCTGCTTCTAGTTATCGGTCTGGTGGTTATGTCAAAGATGTTTATTGAAACCAAACCTCCCTTTATTTGAAGTTATCCAAAACTGCTGCCAGGTATTCTTCAAAGCCAGACTAAAGCTTACCTTTATTTCTCTACATTTAGACGTGTGACTACTTGCTTGTCTTGTTATTACTTTCATCTTTGAGGGATAGCTACAGAATCATTTGTCCTAGTCCTTCTGATAAATCTATTTACTCATAATGCTATTGCTGCATATTGTAAGTGCTGTCACAATAGACATCACCCATCGTTCCTAGCCTCCAAACTCATCAACTTTTACCTTACACTTATCTCAACCCCCCCCTCTCTCTCTCTCTCTATATATATATATATATATATATATATATATATATATATATATATATATACTAAAAAACAGGCTTACCATCAGCTGATAACCTTCCGGTAGAACACGTCAAAATTACAGCGGATGCTTATAAACAGGTCAATACAAGAATCCTGTGTTCCATCCCTTAAACAAATCACTTACTGTTCTACTCAACAAAGCTGGTAACTTAATGAAATTATCAAACTTTAGACCTATTGCTATATTATCCCTATTGTCTACAATTCTGGAAAATGTATTAATAAGCAGCTACTCCATTATTTCCTCAATGTACAACTCCTCACTCCAACACAGCATGGCTTTTGTCCTGGTCACAGAACAACCTCTTCCCTAGTGACCTTCACAAATGCAAACAACCAATCCAGGGACAGTGGCAGGTGTTTCATTTTATTCCTTGACTTGTTAAAAGTCTTTGATACTATATTACATATCAATCTCCTGCAACAGATGTCTTCTCTAGGTCTGTCCCAAACTACTCTCCAGTGGTTCAGCAGATACTTATCCAACAGACATCAGTCTGTAAAACACTGTAACACTTTTTCTCACTCTATTCCACTCCCTTCTTACAGGGCCGGCCTTAGCTGAAATGGCGCCCTAGGCGAAGTAGTGCTCCGGCGCCCCTTAAGCCCCACCCACACCACACATGAAACACCCCTATTTGAGCCACGCCCACTTGGCCATTCCCCAAGAAAGCCACTCCAGCCATTTCCTTAAATTATTTAAATGCTTAGGAAGAAAAAGATACCTTGTAATCTAGTTAAACTGCAGCTACCTCTGCATATGTATTTTCTACTTAAAATACCAGAGCCAGATCATGGTAAAGTAGAGTCCTAGGTAGGAAGGGTAATAGACCGCCACCCCGGAGCAACCCCCAGCAGCAGCCCCCTCCTCAGCCATTCCAGTGTTCCATTATTTGGTTATCTCACCAGTTACCATGCATACTGTTCTATTTGCCTCTACAATGATTACAGATATTGAAATAAAGTAGCACAAACACAGATAGCCATTTGCTAAACAGACATTACAGTCTCACAATGAAAACAGACTTGGCACGAGCAGTAAACTTCTCTGTCCTTGAAACTTACATTCATTGAAATGGCAAAACTCACATTCATTGAAACGGCATGAAAACCCACATTCATAGAAATGCATCTGGTTGGTGGAAAATTAAGTTTACCTTTGAGCTGTTTTCAAAACAGACTCCTTGCACACATTTTTTAGGGTCATGCATTCATGTATTTATTCTTTAATTCACCTTCCTGATTTTATTGAATTATATTCCTTGTATAATACAATGCCACTTGTTAGAATGTTTTAAATTTGTAGTTTTAAACATTCTTTTAATAAGCAATGAAACAAAATGTATGAACCAATAACTATCCATTCCAGAAAATTTCAACAATAAAAGGCCACTCAAGACTTCTATCATTATAATCCACCAATATTATTCCACACGCACAATCTCTGCAGAAGTAAAAGCATCAGAATTCCACATTAAAGAAATCTCTAACTAATGAAGAGGTTGCTACTGGCAAACAACTTTATATATCAATATTATCTACAAGTTCAGTGCCTGCTGCCCTTGAAAAATTAATATATTACATTACAAATTGGTAAGTTGGTAATATTGCAATAGGAAATGACTAACAAGTTCACATACAAAAGGACATACTCAGGTGTGTAGAACCCCTATCCCCCTTATAATGCACCAAATAATCAAAAATCGTACAGGCACTGCATATCAACACTCCATCTACATGGTGTGGGAGTAGAATCCACAGCCTTCTGCACCAAAGGCAATAATGCTACTAACACTGCTTTCAGATTTTACAACACAGTGTGCCATTTGATGAACAAAAAACAGCTAGTTGCACACTGAAAACATTTACACTTGTTCACAGTCACATCAGGCATGTGTATAGCTATCGTATATATGCATGTGTATATGGTGGGTATGTGTATACGTGGTGGGTTGAGGATGAGGAATGAAGAGACACTCTGTATTTGTATAATGCCAGTCACTTGAAATAGACAACTATGGCTATTTGAACCTCTGCTGTCATCCCAGTCTAACACCAGTTGGATGGACAGACAGTGACTGTCTTTTTTTTTGGGGGGGGGGGTTACTTTTCCCATATAGGACTTGTGCATCTTCACAACTCTGTCTCATTGGGTTTAAACACCGAAACAGGGCAGAATTAAAACAAACAACATGTATTAGTTAATTAAACAAAATTAGGGTAAGCACTTTTGAGATAACAATCACTTCTTCAGACCATCAAAAACCAATCTTAAGCAGCACACACATTTAAATAGCTGGCAATCAGTCATTTAATGAAAATGTCCTATCAAAACAAGTTCCTCTTCCCTATCAACCTATCTTATTCAAAAAAGATTAATCAAAAAAGCAGTGATGACACCTCATTCAGTCTAAAGCACCTACCCTGGACAAAACCTATGATCATTTGGCCAACCAGCAAAAAGCGCTCCATCGACCAATATCTAATGCAAATGGAGCACATGCCCTCATTAAAAAACAGTCACATTTAACCTACACACTAGCAATAAAAAAACAACCAGCATATGGCCAGTGATGAAATTAACCTGGGAGAATCGTTCAGTCTGTTCACCGACTGATGCCAATAAAACAGACCATTGATAAAATCATTAGCATTAATCTTGATCAATACTAAAAAAAAATCCTTCAACGGATAATGAAGGAGACTGGCCTATCAATAAAGCATCTTCCTGATTGAAAACCTGTCTTTTATTTAGAGAGGATAGCTTATAGCTAAAAAGCTAATAGACATGCATTACAAAATATTCAGGCGGGCAATAAAAGATCCAAACAACGGGAGTCGCTCATTCAACAAAATAACTAAGAAAAAAACAAAATGCACACTTAGAATTATATACATCAAGCTTGAGTATTAACACCAGAAAGAAACTTTAACCACACAGTCTACCAAAGTAGATTGTAAAACATTCAATGGCCAATAATGAACGACCTCCATTCTTCTCATAAATGGCCAATCCTAGCCAAGATGCAACATTCAGAAACCAATCAAAACGATGGAAACACTCCCCATTCAAATCAGTGATCAATGGCTAAGAACACATCACCAATCAGCATGTAATATAAATTGTAGATCTTAAGCTGCAAGTCAAATAGCTGACTGTTCTAGTGCTGCCAATGCAAATAGATGAGAATTCCCAAGTGAAGGGAGTCGCTCAACCTACAAAAAGCTGATGTAAGTAAAGCATACACTTTTATTGAAAAAATTTATTAAAAGCATTAAACTTGAGCGTTAGCACTGAAGGGAAAGAAATGGCTAAAACTCAAAGACCAACCTACAAAACATTCAGTGGCCTAAATCACTTAATGGCCAATAAAACCAACCACATTCAGTATCGCCAATTAAATTCCATACACAAAAACCAACACGCACACTTTCTCTTGCATCCAGAAACCTAGTTTAAACTACACAAACACACACACACAAATACACTTACTTACCTTCTTTTTAAACAAAATGGCCACACGCATACACACAGAATTAATCCCTCTCAAAGTGCTTGTTTAATTTCCACGCGCCACCATAAAACGTCTTTACATCGGTGTTGGTGATTGGCGAACGTGTGTATGACATGCATATATTTCTTCTTAAAGGTAGTGGAAGCCTCCTCATCACACTGCAGGTATAAAAGTGGGAGGGCACTCGCTCCTCCCCCTCAACCTGCGATTCTGGCACCCTATGGTTTATTTATTCATTTTAATTAATGTACTTTTCTTATTATGCGTTCGCATAATAAGAAAAGTACATTAATTAAAATGAATAAATGAACACAAACTGTGCCCTTTACTGTACCGCGCCCTAGGCGGTTGCCTAGTTCGCCTATGCCTAAGGCCGGCCGTGCCTTCTTACCAGTTACTGTTTGGGGGTACCGTGAGGCTCTGTTCCTCACCCTCTCACCTTTAATGTTTTCATTAATAATTTATATACCTCCTCACAGCATACCTCCTTCATGAAATACATAGATGATTCGACCTGTACTTGCTCCACAGACAGGCTAACCTTTCTTTAACAAA